>NC_059431.1:110454184-110506459 GCF_021028975.2 Sphaerodactylus townsendi | reverse complement strand
CCTTCCTTCCTTCCTTCCTTCCTTCCTTCCTTCCTTCCTTCCTTCCTTCCTTCTCTCTCACTCCCTGCTTTTCCCTGTAACTCTTTAAAAAAAAGATGGCACAGACCTCAATATGGGCTAAAACTGCCAACATTTCTTTTTAGGCCAATGATAGAAAGAGAAAAAGGAATGCTCTTTGCTCCTTTGAAAGGCTCCTTGAAATAGATTTCTATTAAATCTTTCACTGTGTCTTACGTCACTAGATGGATAGCCAGGGGTTGGAGCAGCATGGCTGTGCTCCAGATACTCTCATATAAACTTACGAGTCATTACAGGTCTGCCCGGGCAACAAATCTCCGAATTTTTCCACCTTTGGCATTTAGACAGACGACACCCAGAAAGGCAATTGCTTCAGTGGCCAGCAGTGATGCCCTGTTTATAGAATTCCCTGACCAGTCAGATCTGGGAGGACCGACATTTATTCCTTTTTCCATCGAGTGAAAGATCTGTATGGTCTTCAATCACTCATATCTGCCCTGTTTTTTTGTATGTATTTTATTCTGGGTCTTAGCTCTTTTGTTGTGGTTGTGTGTTGTGGCTTTTTACATTTCTTTTGCATTTTAACAAAATCAATTAAAACTCTGGGGGGATTTTAAAGAAAAATTGGGGACTTATGAAAAGTTGATCCACTCCCTGTTCCACAATACCTGCAGATGTGTTTCTTGAAGTCAACATTCTTTTGAGTCTTGGTCTAAAACTGCTTGAACAAATTCAATTACAGTACATTTTACTTTCATAAAAAGTCAAGCATAATCTTTCCAAGTTAGACTAATAGCTTATCTCAGCATTCCCCAAGGTGGTGTACAGTAAGGTGAAGTATTGTAACAACAATGGCTGATTGTCAGAAGAGTTCGCTGAAAGACATTTTCAGGGCTTCAAGAAAATAACACGCTTGCTTTGCTGGGGCAATTTTTGTCACTCTCCATCATGCCTCTTAAGAATTTCTCAAAATAATCTGAGTTTTGCTTTAAATTCCTCTATCACAGCTGTAAATCCTTGCCAGCCGTATCAATGTGCCAAGAAACAACAGTGCTTCAAAACACTGCCAATGCCTGTAAACCTTCTCAAGTTCGCTAAAAGGGTAATGAGAACACCTTAACTTTCAAATTATGATCAGGTTTGCGACTCACATTCTCTGCTGTGTCCTGTTCAGGAACTTAACCTCAAGTCATTCTGAGATACAACTTTTTTTTCCTTTACTCTGTGTTTTGTTGGAAATTTCTGCAGCTGTAACTTTTGCATTAGAGGCTATTTTGTTGGAGTTCTCATCCTAATGCCTCAGATTTGCAATTTCGTGTTCAAAAAACCAACTATAAGCAAGCTGAAGCCAAATCACATGAAATCTGAGATGACGAACTCTGTCCTAAGGATTCTTAACAAAGGGATTGAAATGAAAACAGCCTGTATTCTAATTGTCCGTGTATCTATGTGAAATGCTATGTACTATTTTGGTCAACATATCTCAGGAAGGGCTCCATTGGTCTGGAAAAGGCATAGGATTATCTCAGAGATTTAAAAAATTACACACGGGATGGACAAAGGTGGAGGTGAAATTCTCCTCTTTCTATCCTAATACCAGAGCTCAGGGAAACCCAATGTAGTTAACAGGCATAAGAACATAAGAACAAGCCAGCTGGATCAGACCAGAGTCCATCTAGTCCAGCTCTCTGCTACTCGCAGTGGCCCACCAGGTGCCTTTGGGAGCTCACGTGCAGAATGTGAAAGCAATGGCCTTCTGCGGCTGTTGCTCCCGAGCACCTGGACTGTTAAGGCATTTGCAATCTCAGATCAAAGAGGATCAAGATTGATAGCCATAAATCGACTTCTCCTCCATAAATCTGTCCAAGCCCCTTTTAAAGCTATCCAGGTTAGTGGCCATCACCACCTCCTGTGGCAGCATATTCCAAACACCAATCACACGTTGTGTGAAGAAGTGTTTCCTTTCATTGGTTCTAATTCTTCCCCCCAGCATTTTCAATGAATGCCCCCTGGTTCTAGTATTGTGAGAAAGAGAGAAAAAATTCTCTCTGTCAACATTTTCTATCCCATGCATAATTTTATAGACTTCAATCATATCCCCCCTCAGCCGCCTCCTCTCCAAACTAAAGAGTCCCAAACGCTGCAGCCTCTCCTCATAAGGAAGGTGCTCCAGTCCCTCAATCATCCTCGTTGCCCTTCTCTGCACTTTTTCTATCTCTTCGATATCCTTTTTTGAGATGCGGCGACCAGAACTGGACACAGTACTCCAAGTGCGGTCGCACCACTGCTTTATATAAGGGCATGACAATCTTTGCAGTTTTATTATCAATTCCTTTTCTATCAATTCCTTTTCTCATGATCCCCAGCACAGAGTTTGCCTTTTTCACAGGAGATGCAGGACAAACAAAAAAATAATTACCTTTGCTCTCACAGAATAATTTGCTTTTGGAATTCACCATCACAAGATGTATAAATGGCTGTTAGTTTGTGTGTGGAAAGTGCTGTCCCATTGCAGACAACATATGGTGACCCCCACAGGGTTTTCAAGGTTAGAGATAACCATGGACTTCCTTGGTGGTCTCTCATCCAAATACTAACCAGGGCTTAGCTTCTGAGAGCTGATGAAATCAGGCTGGGCTGAGCCAATTAGGTCACAATGGCCATTACTTTACCTGGCTTTAAAAGAAGGTTGGACAAAATTGTGGGATCTATCAGTGGCTACTAATCATGTTCAGAAGCTGTAACTTCCCGAATAACTGCTAGCGAGACTTTGGCATTCACAGCCTGCTTATTGGCCTTCTAGAGCACCTGGTTGGTTGCTACCTGAAAAAGGATGTTTTACTAGATGAATTATTGGGCCTTTCCCCACTCTCTTGGATCCCCCCTATGCCACACACTGCTCTCAGCGTGCGGCATCCCAGGCGCACGCCAAGGCGTCCCCACGACCCCGCGCTCTGTGCGGGGTCATCAAAAGGCGCCCTTAAGAAGAGCACCTGGGATGCCGCGCGCTGAGGGGGCACAACAGTGGCAGCATCGGGGCGACTGCGCTGTCGCCACCCCTCGTGGGGAGTGCTGGGGGACCCCGCGCTACTCTCCTCAAGTAGCGCAGGGCTCAAGGTAAGTGGGGAAAGGCCCAAAGTTCTGATCCCCCATGGCTGGTCTTGTATTCTCTCTTAAGTCTTTACGTAACTAGCTAACCCCCCTTTAGAAACGCTGCCAGTCATATTCAAGCATTTCTCTTGATGTTCCTTGAATGATTACCCTAAGCAAGTACAGGAAAATTTACTTCAGATTTGGTGGCAATTCCAGTCAGAATTAAAGTCGGAGCAGAAATGTTAAAATTGGCCAGCAGTGCGTGCGATAAGACGACATTAAAATGTAGGCCATGACAGAAGAATTTGTCTGCCGAAGATGAGAAGAGTGACAATCTTTTGAGGGTGGCAAGATGAAGAGAGTTATATATAAATATTACATACAGAAAGGGAGACACTCAGGAGAAAACAACATATGGCAGAGCCAGAGGCAGCTCTGTGTTTTGAATCAAGAAAGGTCAGTGAAAAAGAAAATGGAGCCCAGGAGAACCATGAAATATAGACAGCTTGTCAAGAGTCTTGAGACAACATGTGCTCTGGGGAGAAACAAAGGGTGTTAGTGAGGCGCTTCTTTGGTGTCAGAAAACACACATGTTTGAGGGGCAGCCCTCAGCTGGTTTTAGAGTCCCAAAGCACCAGGTAATAATTCAGGCCCAACAATATAATGCAAAAGGTCTGGCCCAACATCTTTAGGAGGCTGTAAAAAAGGGAGACATTAGAATCAATGATTGATACAGGAAAGGGATAGGAGAAGTCATGACCCCATTTTCTATGCTACATAGTCATTAAAAAAAGTTGATGGCTTGCATTTGAAAAAAACACACACCAAGGAGTAACAAACACGAGGAACCAATTATGATCTGTAGCCACACTTTTATTCTTATTTAAGGAAACTTTCCCTTGAGTTAGCGCTTGTGGTGTAGTCCCAAGGCCAGCTGCTTTCCCCTCTGAATGGAGGGAAAAGGGAGGCTAAAGTATTACCTGAGATTCCTTTTTGACCACTTATTGGTATTCATCATAATCTAAATCTGGGGGAGGGCGGTATGCAAAACTAATAAATAATAAATCAGATTCACCAAAATAAAAAGAAAGGGATTCTTATTAAACCAGCTAGCTATTGAAGCTCAGACAGAAATGATATTGACCAACCATAAATAAAAATGAGGATTCATAACCATCAACAGCAGTAACGTTAATAACAGCTTCTAAAAAGAGACACACCAAGGCTTAACCTAAGTGGGATCCCTGATGCTTCATGGTAAAAACAAAACAAACAAACCCAGCTGCTGATATGTGTCCTTGTGTGACCCACCAGTTTGCATATTTATGTTTGTCACAGTCACACTTTATGTTCTTTTAAATGTACACCTATAAAATTTAATGGATAAAATCCCTTTTAATCACATGTGGAAAGACTGCATATGCCTAGATAACACCTCTGTACTAATATATTTGTGCTTCACCTCCATTTCTTATAAGGGAAGACATGGACAAAGATGGTAGGAAGTGATGGTAAAGTGATGTGGTCAGTGGTGGGATTCAAATAATTGAGCCTTGGCTACTGCAAGATGCAATGTGCTGCCATCAGCTCTCCTGGAGGGAAGATTTAAGAATATAGAACATTCTGAAAGGGTTTGTTCTTGTGATCTGGTCACGGTTGAAACACTTCCGTGTTTCCCTGCCCTCCCTTCCCTGCCCTCCCTTCAGGGGTGTAGCTAGGAAAAATGGAGCCCGGGACAAAATCTGAGTTTTGCGCCCCCCCGCCCATGTAGACGACCACCCTCCCCAACCACAACCAAACAACAATTTTTTGCACCAGGTCATTTCAGTCACCATCACATTGTAGAACATGCCCCAACTCACAAATCTGAACACAGCAATGGTTCATGCCACACAGTGGAAATATTTTTTTGACATTTTCAAAATGTTTTATTACTGCTGAGAAAAAATATATAAAAATAAAACAAAAGGGCCCAAAAAGGAACTTCTAAATGGCTTTCATTTGTTTTCCTGTATGACACTAACCCTAACCCTGTGATCCATGGGCAGGGAGGTGTGTTGGGGATGGGGGGGGGGGGAGGCTGGCAGAGCTTGCAATTTGTGGGATGTGTTTGTATTGCAAGCTGTTCTGGAGGACTCAGATGGTCAAAAAGATGGCAGTACAATATTTTAACAGTACAAATCAATGTATAAATATTATATGTACTTAATCAGAAGCAGATAAACACACTCCGATACTATCACTCAGGATCAGACAAAATCTTGATTTCAATACTAATGTCTTAACACAGTCCACTCTTTTCTTGATGACATTTCTGAACACTGGTTAACCTCAAAGGCCAAAATATGGGGTATAAATACTTCCACAAAAAACAACACTGGGCAAATACAGCACCTTCACCACAAGGTAAGGGGTGCTGTCTTTCCGAGTGTGTCCATCACCCTTCATATCCCTCTTAAGATTAGCATATGTTAAAGTTAATTGTAGACTTTCCTTCTTTTTATCACTTTTCTAGAGCAGCAGGTCCACAATGATGCTTACTGAACTGATGCAAAATCACCTTCTAAAGGTGTTTTGGAAGTGAGGCTAAGGGCACTATCACACATGAGAATAATGCATTTTCAAGCCACTTTCAATGCACTTTGCAGCTGGATTTTACTGTGCGAAAGAGCAAAATCCACTTGCAAACAATTGTGAAAGTGGATTGAAAATGCATTATTCTGGAAATGCCAAAGTGCCCCAAGAACAGTTCATAGACTTCACGAAACCAACAGGATAGGCATTTGGCTAGCCAAAACACAACACATACGCACACAATGGATTGACCAAATTGCCAATTTATCAGCACATCACAAAAAGAGAAAGACTGGAAAACCAACTTTAAAAAATACAGATAAAAACTCTCCTGGAGGCACAGCACTATGAAAAACCACATGGACCCACACAGGAAGCAGCCCTATACCAAGCCAGACATTTTGGTCTGTTGGGGTCAGCACTGCCCACTCTCACTGGACACAGCTCTGCTGGGTCTCAGTTGGAAAGTCTTCCACATAACCTCCTACTTGATTTTTTAAACTGGAGATGCCAGCAATTGAACTGGGGACTTTCTGAATGCCAATTAGATGCTCTTCCACTGAGTCATGCCCCCAAACTTCTCCCCTCCCTTCCATAAAGGCAGAGGACTCCACAGAATCCTGACTTCTGCACACTTCTGATTGGGGGCAGGGGTGGGTGTGGCTTTTCTGAATGTGCAAAACACCTTCCTGAGGGGAAAGTGGAAATATTTTATATTACAACCAATTGGAACAGTGTGTTTCTTTTTTACTTACATTTCCCCCCTTTTCTTTTTAAGAGAAACACGTCTATTTATTTGAACCCTTATTTATGTTGCTTACAAAGTGTAGCCTTGTGTGGAATGGGGGAGAATGAAAGGAGAAAAGCTGACCCCCTCTTAACAGCCCAGCTCAATCTTAAACACACTTACTTGAGAGTAACTGCTACTGAATTCAATGGGATTTACTTCAGAGTATACGCTTCCAGAGTATACGCTTCCAGAGTATAAGCTGACCCCCTCTTAACAGCCCAGCTCAATCTTAAACACACTTACTTGAGAGTAACTGCTACTGAATTCAATGGGATTTACTTCAGAGTATACGCTTGAGGTTTGCACTTCAAGAGGTTCTTTTTAGTTGACTAGAAGAGGGATTTTTGGGAGGCAACTGTTTAATTGCAGTGGTTGAGTTTACCTTTGATGGGGATGGGTGAGTTCTGAGATAAAAACTGAAATCCCAATTCCAGAAAATGTGAAGTCCTGCTGCCCCAAACAGTCCAGAGTCCCTTTACTCACAAGCTGGTCCTGCTGAGCTCAGTCGACATTTTCTCAGTCGACAAGTCCCTCTTGTCTGAGCAGCCCATGCACTCCGAGCAAGTCAGGGAGGTGAGAGGATCGTTCAAAAAAAGTTTAAACAAAAAAAAAAGGCCAAAACAAAAGCAGAGGGCAGCTCCTGGAAAGGACAGGAAAGGGGAGTTTCTTTCTCCCCTGCCCCCAAGATCTACCGTGAAAGGCGAAGGAGCAGGGAAGGGGAGAAGTCCAAAGCCCTTTGCGCCCCAGTAACGTCCACAACAGCCAAGACACAAAACAAGGCACCAACTTCTGCAAGTAGCAGCAGGGAAACTGCGCGGAGGGAGGCTCGTGGGTCCCGGCAAATGGAGGGAAGCCTGGACGCGCCCCTCCCCCTGCATTCTCACACACATGCGCTCACACTCACACACCCTCCTCCGGCTGAATCTCGCCCCCAACCAGATCCAGATGCATCTCTGGCGCAAAACTGAAAGGGCTCCTTCCCCACTGTGGTCAGCCTCCCCCCCCCGCACAGCCCAGGAGACTCCCCCCCCCGCCAGCACCCCCCCTTCTCCCCATTGTTCCCGTCTGGACGCCCCCTCACCGTGTGCTGCGCTCCTCTCAGCCCTTGATGGGGGCGGCAGCAGCAGGGCTGGCAAACAAGTCGGTGCTGTGGCCGCTGGAGGGTCTGAGCCATTAAAAGTCCGCGGAGGCGGCGGAGGCGGCAGACACAGGAGGAGAAGGGAGGCGGTGGGAGCAGAGGGGGAGCGGCGGAGAAGGGTCGCCATGGCTAGGGCGAGCTCGCTGGCTCCCATAGGGAAAGTGGAGCCCAGGCGAGAAATGCGGGGCGGGGACGACGAGGACAGCCTCGCTGGTGAGAGAAGCAGGAAGTGGTCACTGCTGCTGCTCGTTGGCTGTCTCCCTCTTCCGCCCACCCCCAGCCGGCTGCCTGGAGGGGAGGCGGGGAGAGCACTCCCTCGGCTGGAAGCCAAAAGGCGCAGGCCTCCTCTCCGGCATCGTGCAGTCAAACCGAGCCACGCCCCTCCTCCTTCCCGGAAGTGTGCAGGGAATTTTTCCGCCCCCCACGTGACCTTGCAAGCCTGCGCCCGGGACAAGCCGCCCCGGATGTCCCCGTTGGCGCTTCGCCACTGCCTCCCTTCCCTGCCCTCCCTTGCATGCCACTCCTCCCTCCCCTTCCCTTGCATGCCACCCCTCCCCCTCCCTCTCTCCCCTTCCCTTGCATGCCACCCCTCCCTCCCCTCCCTTTACTAGGGTGGGTGGACCTTGTCCAGATGCCGGGCCCCTCCCCTCCCTCCCTTGCTTGCCTCCCCTCCCTCCCCTTCCCTTGCATGCCACCCCTCCCCCTCCCTCCCTTCACTAGGGTGGGTGGGCCTCGTCCAGGTGCCGGGCCCCCTCCCCTTCCCTGCCCTCCCTTGCATGCCACCCCTCCCTCCCCTCCCTTGCATGCCCTCCCCTCCATGCCACCCCTCTCTCCCCTTCCCTTGCATGCCACTCCACCCCCTCCCTTCCCTCCCCCTCCCTGTTTGACCATTCTCTGTTTGTATGCCCTAAATATGATAAGATACACATGAAATACATGAATTCTATTTTCTTGCAATGTTCTCAGTGGCAAGAGTGTTACAAGATACCCAACCTCCTGAGCAGCTCTGATGTGCTCTTTTGTGAGACTGTTGCAAATTTGATATTGGAAATTAGTAATTTTAACTGTGTTTTTTAATCTTGTTTTACTCTGAATTTTGGTCCTGTTTTGTATGCCAATAAAGGCTTGTTGTTGTTGTTGTTAAATAATTGAACAACTGGTTGTTTACAAGCACCATTTTAACAACCAATTCTGTCGAAGTAGTGCGAACTTGCTGAATCCCACCACTGGGAAGGAGATAACAGTATGGATATCAGAGAAACAGTTCTTGCAAGGGCTCTGCAAAACGTATAATGGACTCAAAAATATTGGCATTCCTAATATTCCTGAATATCAAATGCTGAAATGATATTCAGATTTGGGGGGTTTTTTTTGGGGGGGGGGTTGAATTTTTGTGTCCATTATGCTTTATAGGGAAACTTTCCAGTGGTTGGGGATTGTTTTAAAAAGGTACAGCCACCAAAACTGCAGCTGAATTGCTGGTGTCAGTACTTTAAATAATCCCCAAATTTCAAGTAGAGTGTACAAAGGGCACAAAGAGTGTACAAAGAGTGTACAAAGAGTGTACAAAGAGTGTACAAAGTTCTATGGGCCCCTAAATAAGGTGCCCCCAGCCACTCTCCAGTATTTCCTTTGAAGGGGAGGGGAAAAACACTTTTAAGTGCCTTTTGGGACACAAGCAATTTTGGCAAGCAACAATCACTGGTTAAATGCCTCCAATGGAAGAACCAATTACATATGCCACATCACCATTGCAGAATCCAGTAATTCCAGCAAAAAACAAAACCAATATGTCAAGCCAAACCGAACCAAAGTCAAACCGGAGAAACTCTGCAGTAGAAACTCAAGGTGGTGTAGTGTGGGGCACTTTTGTTTATTAGCCGTAGGAGTGAATCCCATTCCAGATGTCATGGACTCACCACATGCTGGCAGGCTTGTGGGAATTGTAGTCCATGACATCTGGAGTGCCACAGGTTCACCACCAAGCCCTACAGAATCAATAGCAGTGTGCAGAAGCCCAGCAGAACCCACTGTGGCAGTGCAAGCTCGAAAGAACCAATGTCAGATCAGAGAATCTCAGCAGTAGAAGCTGGAGGTGGGAGGGGCACTCCTGCAAGCCCAGCAGAGCCAATGAAACGTACTGCTGTCCAGCAGCACCCAGGGCCACTGAGGCAATGCAAGCTCCACAGGACTAATATGAATCCAGAGAATCACAGGTGGATAAATAAATCCAAGCTGAGGCGGGAGGAGAATGGGCAAGTGCAACACCAAAAAAATAAAAGCAGTTCTAGCAAAACAAAACAAACAGTGGGTGTTGTGTGGTTTCTGAGCTGTAAAACAAAAAGAGACAAACAGACTTGAAACAGACAGAAGCAGTCTGGCAAGCTGATAGAAAGCCAGGGGTGGCGCAGAAACAAAGACAAAAACCCAGAAGAAAATGGGGAAATAGTCCTGGGAATCTGCAAATACTGGCTCCAGAACTTTCTGGTTCATCCTGAATATTTCCAGGAATTTGTGGGGCCATTTTGTTAGTATCCCGGAACATTCCTGAATATATTTGGGATGCCGAATATATCCAGAAAGTGCTGATAGATTTTGGCGGTATATTTTTGGGTACATTTTCAGACTGGACTATCCAAAGGCACACCCCTAGTTCCCGCCTCAGAACCTTTATATTTGCACCACCATTTGTAAGTGCATTTAGAGTTCTTTCTGCATTTTGGGAATCGGCAGATTCTTATTGGACGTTGAGTGTCACAGAACTTGAACCCAAAACCTGGATCAGCAGCTAGTGCCCAGAGCCCTCCTCTGGGAGGGCACTAACTGAGCCCACTGTTTCTAGAGAGGCGCTGGTCTGATCCCCTTTGAACCAAACCACAACAACCCTCTCTCTGAAGATGTCCAGCAGAGCGAGCACATCCTGCTGAAAAGGATCCAACGAGAATGGCTAGACTCAAAGGATGGAAGAGTTAAATACCATCCAGCTTGGAGGGATAAAGCTGGACAACTTCATTGGTTAATTCCTCACCTCACTCTCCAATGGGGACCCAAACAGCTTACAGCACCATTCGCCCGTTCTTTTCTTTAGCCTTACATGAGCCGATCCTATGTGGGAGATTAGGCTGAGGGAAAGTGATGGATGCAAGGTCACCCCGTGAGCTTCCAATGCAAAGTGGGATTCGAACCCAGTTCTCCTAGGTCCAAGTCCAGGGCTCCAGCCCCTGCACCATGCTGGCTCTCACTCATCCGATGAAGCTCTCCTTGGCATGGTGCCAAGTCATATCACTTGTTAATTCCTGCAGCTTAAGACTGCTATTAAAGACATCAGTAACAAGGCCTGGTTGAAAGCCGGTGACCCTGGAGGAGGAGAGACAGCTGACAGGGGGTGGCATGCAAAGGAAGGGGTGGCATGCAAAGGAAGGGGGGTGAGGGAGGGGAGGGCGAGGGAGGGGTGACATGTAAGGTGAGGAGGGAGGGTGAGGGGCCCAGCATCTGACATGCCCACCCACCCCCCAGCAGAGGGAGGGGAGGGGTGGCATGCAAGCGGGAGGGGGGGCCCTTCCGCGACATGCAGACCTAATGCTCGTTCTTCAATCCACTTTCAGTGCACTTTGAAGCTGGATTTTACTGTGCGGAATAGCAAAATCCACTGTCAAATGGTTGTGAAAGTGGGCTGAACGTGCGTTATTCTGCATGTGTGGAAGGGGCCAGAGATGGGGAAGGACTAGCCAACCCCAGCTGCTTCCTTGGAAATGGGGAAGAAGGAATGCAAATAGATGGCTACTCTAATTGGGCCCTTAATTCCATGCGTACTAAACCCTTGCTATCTCCCAGAGTGCAGAGGGAAAAAGAGACTTTTTCTACTTCCAGCATGGTTAGGATTTGCAAGTGTCTGTCACAATCCTGATAACAAGGGGTTAATTGTGTGCATGTTAATTAGCTAGTGAGGTCAGTGTCTTGCTATCTATTCATTGATTAGTCATTGGGCAGGTTAATCCCGACATTAAGCTTATGTGAGGCAGAGCAACGTGAGGGTCAGAGGTTATAAAGCTTAACTATGTTTCTTTGTCTCCAATACTATGACCCTCAGGAAGACAGACACAGAGACCCTGAGCACAATGCTCACACACTGTTCTTTTTCTTTGTACCTGTAAGATGGATTCACCTTAAGAGGTGAATGCCTAGGCCACATGTGGGCTCACATGTGCCTAAGTTCTGCAACTAAGTTTGTACTAGAATAGTAAGGATTTGTTATGTTTATTCCATGTGTACCCTACCCTGATTTAGTTAAGTAAAGTTTCTTTTTATAATCACAGCAAAAGTCTCCTGGTCTTTCCTCTCACTCTGCTTATTACCCAAATAGGGAAACAATTCCCCAACAAGCATTTTTCAGGTAAATGTACCTTCGACGAATACCTGGTATATCCACTTTCTCTGTGCTCTTGTAAAGCTGTTACAGGTGGCAGGAAACTGAATAGCCAAGGCTCGATCTTGCATGAGAGCAAGCACATTTGGTGTGATCTCACAAAGTGCTTAGACACATGACAGTCTTAACTGAACACTTTTGGTGGGATCCCACTACACCACGCAGGCTCACGACTTGCCTATAGTGAGAACAATGTGCTTATACCGTGAGAGCCAGTGTGGTGTTAAGAGCAGGTGGATTCTAATCTGGAGAACCAGGTTTGATTCCCCATTCTTCCACCTGAGTGGCAGATTCTTATCTGGTGAACCCGATGTGTTTCTGCACTCCTACATTCCTGCTGGGTGATGTTTGGCTAGTCACAATTCTTCGGAACTCTCTCAGCCCCACCTACCTCACAAGGTGTGTGTTGTGGGGAGAGGAAGGGAAAGGAGCTTGTAAGCCAACTTGAGTCTCCTTACAGGAGGCAAAGGCGGGGTATAAATCCAAACAACAACAACAACAACAACAACAACAACAACAACAACTACTACTACTACTACTACTACTACTACTACTACTACTACTACTACTACTACTACTACTACTACTACTCACTTTGCGCTTTGGACCATCCTGAGCATTCCAATCTCTTGCCTGACCTTGACTCTGCTTCTGCCTAGCTTAGGGCTGCCCCTTGTCTGATGTTAATGTCTGATCTGACTTTCAGTCCTACAGACCCATTGCTGATCTCTGACCTCCTGGCTACCTGTCTCCTGTCATGTCCTGAAACTTTTCTAACCTGCTTGACCAGCTGCATGCCTCCATTGGCACGTATTTGCTCCTTTATGCAAAAAGTAGCAGAGGAAAGAGGAAACAGTAGCAGAGGGGAGATTCTTTTGTTTTTCCCCCAAAGACATAAACCGGATGCAGTCAGAAGATTCATCCCTGTGCCAGGAGTTTCCCCAATCCCAATAGAAAGTTTATGAAGGTACTAAGATTTGAGTGCTCGACATTTCTTTTACATATTTCTCAGTATCCATCTTTGGAATTTTTTTATTGTTCACACAGTTCCAGGATATAAATAAAAATAAAATCAGTGTGTGGAATGCCACGCTGGCAACAGCAATCTTGGCTGGTTATAAATTAATACACTAGGTACATAGGTGTCAAACTCGCGGCCCTCCAGATATTATGGACTACAGTTCCCATCATCCCCTGCCGATGATGGGAACTGTCGTCCATAACATCTGGAGGGCTGCGAGTTTGACACCTGTGCTCTAGGACTATGAGGTGTCACTGTGTTTCCAAGAAGTTTCTCCTCCTTCTGAAGGCAATAAAACTCTGGAGGAAGGAACTTCACTGTGTTTCCTTTCACTGTGTTTCCAAGAAGTTTCTCCTCCTTCTGAAGGCAATAAAACTCTGGAGGAAGGAACTTCTTCTGTATACTTTTGACAAGGCAAAACAGAAAGGGGGAAGAACTGATATCCTCAGCCATGGATTATTTGGAAAGCAAAAAAAAAATGTCCTCTGACAGCTTTAAAAATATCCGTCTCATGCAAAATGCACGTTAACCATGACAAACAAATTGTTAAGAAATGGATATTAACATGAGCAACCTCTCTTAATGAGTCACCCTTTCTTTTGGAATGATAAGTCAGCAGGCTAAGGCAGAAGAGGAGAGGTGCAGCATCGGGAGCCTTATCGGCCACCGCACCGTCTCCTGGCGTACGGCTCAAATTAAAAGAGACAGCGCTGCAGCGGGCGTTCTAGATTTTCTTGGACACACTGTGTCAATAATATGACACAGATGTCGATGAATATTTTATCATCCTCTCATCTCTCGGTGCCCCTAAATGTTGTATAATTTATGAACTCGGGGGGAGGCCTTGCCGATCTGCGTGTATGACACATCCAGAGCTGCATCTATTTAATGCTTTATGGCAGAGGAAAATTAGGTCCCTCTCTGGCTAATATCCATGGACTTGACAGAGAAAAAGAAAAAAGGGGGGGGGCAGAACACATAGGAGGTATGAATTGCATTCCACAGGGGACCAAAGGCAATATGCTCAGGCAGGTATAAAGGTGTGTTGATGGCAGCACTTACCCCTCGAGATGCTGTGAGGAGCAGCGACACCATTTGGTGGGAGAGGGAGGAAGGTAAGGTTTCAAGAGCTGCTTTTGAACAGTAAGCTTCAGGATTTCTTTACTATTTTTATTTTTATTTTTATTATAGATTTCACAGCTGCCAGATCTTTAGCTGGTTGTTGGCCTTCATTACAATTCGAGCCTCACCCAGACGCCTAGGAAGTTGTAATGTATCGGCGTAGCATTCATGCGGATCCCAGCAGGGCTGCCTTCTGAATTTGACAGATGTTAATTTTGTCAATTTGAAGATGTTTCAAGTGCTGCCCTAGTGTTTTTGGGATGGCGCCCAGCGTGCCGATTACCACTGGGACGACCTCAGCTGGTTTGTGCTATATTATTATTATTATTATTATTATTATTATTATTATTATTATTATTATTATTATTATTATTATTATTTATTATTATTATTATTATTATTATTATTATTAGTAGTAGTAGTAGTAGTAGTAGTAGTAGTATTAGTATTAATTTGACTTTTATACCGCCCAATCCCGAAAGGGTTCTGGTCGGGTCAAGGATCATTGAGGGAAAACTGCTTTTTTAAATGTCACATTACAACTTTAGGAAAGTTATCAACACGGCTCCAAATATTCTTCAAGTACACAATCTCCTGGTTCATTCATTCTTGAGTACCGAGTATAACAGTACTCCTCCATCCACCCACCCATTGTATGTAGACCCAGTGATTTATAAATAAATATAGAAATGCCTGAGGAACAGTCAAAAACAACCCTGTCACTTCTCTAAACAGTATTTCTGAAGGTTCCTGAGTCTGCCACGACAACTTGCTGGGTGACCTTGAGCCAACCACTCTCTTTCTTCCTAGCTCACCCATCAAGTTAAAATGGAAGTTGGGAGAACGGTGTTGTAAGCTGCTTTGCATCCCCATTGTAGGAGAAATCATAAATTATACATACTTACCTTCATACATACCACATTCATGCATACATAAAAAGTTAGTCCTCCTTGTATTTTAATCCACCTTTTCCTTTGTGGTTCAAGGTGGCTTAAAAGTCACAAGAACAATGTCATTCAATCAAAAACAGTTAAAATGCTTGTAACTCAAACTCCCTTAAACATTCATGCAAAAGAAATGGACTTGCCATGCCAACTAAAAACCTATAAGGACAGTATCTTCCTCATCCTCCACTCAAGAGTTCATTCCACAAAGCGGGAGCCATGACTTAGAAGGAACAGGCTCTAGTAGATGCCAACTGGGCAATGCTGGTGGAATGACCTGAGATCGGTAACCTGAGGACCATAACTGACTATGAGGTTCCCAGGTCTGAAGGGAGTTAAAGGGGAGAACCAGCACCTTGAACTGATCTCGGATAGCAACAGGCAGACCCTACAAAGACTTCAGAATAGTTGAGTTGTGTACAGATTGGCTAGTCTCAGGCAATAGTCGCTCTACTGATCTTCGTCTGGCATTAGTTTCAGTGTTATCTTCAAGAGCAACCTCACAGAGACCACATGACTCTAGTCTACTCTGGAGTCTAAAAGCAAAGATATACCTCATGCTAGATTTAAATGAGAAGAAAAACTGCTAACAAGACCTCTAAGCTCCTAACCAAGTCTGTCAATGAAAGACCCATTCCACCAGGCGGTAATATTGCCTCCAGACCATCAGCCTAACAGTCACATTTACCACTATCTCTATCTGTTCACTAACAGCCCCAGCATACAGACATTTGTTTAGGAAAGACACAGCATTTCCTAGAGATTTATTTAAGGACCATGGACTATGCCTCTACACTCTAGTGTCTAAGATTTTAGCACGGTCAGAGGCTCATCTGATATCAACTAAGAGGTTCTCATGACTTATCGTCACATTAAAGTCCCAGTGTTTGTTGGGGAAGAACACAAACACTTTGCATCAGACACACAGCGGAAGTTTTGTGCCTCCCACATACATATCAACTTCGTTCTGCTTATAACCAGAACAGATAGAGAGAAGCCGATTAGGAGAGGAGCTTGGATTGATACTCCACTTTTCTCAACCATAAGGAGTCTCAAAGTGACTTACAAATGCCTTCCCTTCCTCTTCCCACAACAGACTCCTTGTGAGGTAGGTGGTGCTGAGAGAGTTCAGAGAGAACTGTGCCTAGGCCAAGGTCACCCAGCAGGCTTCACATCTAGGAGTGGGGAAACAAACCTGGTTCACCGGATTAGGGTCCGCTGCTCATGTGAGGGAGTGGGGAATCAAATCTCATTCTCCAGATTAGAGTCAGTCCACTGCTTTTAACCACTACACCACGCTAGCCTCCACCCTGCTGTTCTTTGGATTTGCAAACTGCCCAGTGGAGTTGCTGCTGACTGTACTGAGGAACTTGTGTGTTGATATGTAACTGGGGTGAAGGCCCTTTCCCCAATTACCTTAAGGCCCGCACTACTCTCCTCAAGTAGCGCGGGGTCCAGCTGCACTCCCCCGCCCTGACGCTGCCTCTCTCACTCTCAGCTAGTAATTCCTGGCTTTTGAAATGGCACTCTTTGATGACCCCGTGCAGACCGCTGGGTTGTGTCAGCGCACGCCAGGAATCAAGGCTGGGAATTGCGCGCAGCAACCCTCGGACAAAGGTAGGTGGGGAAAGGGCCTTCAGCAATAGAACCAACAGCAGCCCCACTGGGCAAGATCATACACTAAAGTCAGTGGTGGGATTCAGCCTATTTGCACCTATTCGGTAGAACCGGTAGCTAATTTTTTGTGTGTAGTTCAGAGAATGGTTGTAATCCCACCACTGAGTCCTTTCAGAACCGGTGGTTAAATTATTTGAATTCTACCACTGACTAAAGTCATTCCTGTCCCACAACCAAGATAGAAGTTGGATAGAAAAGGTCAAGAGAAGATGAGCCATTCAACCCCTCTTGTTGATGTATTTGGTATTTAAGCCTGTCTAAGATTCAGAACCTCTAGGATAGCCGCAAACACAGAACAGCTTTCAATGTTCTCCCATTCACCATATTGAAAGCAGAAACCATAACATTCCCTTCCATGAGCATTATGCCCCCTGTGCTACTGAAAAATTGGAACAGTTGGACACGTGTTGCTACACTGTCACTATGAAGTGTTCTTAAACACACCTTGATGCAGCCTATCCTCCCAAAAATCTGAGGAAGACCAGAGGAATGGTACATCTCCTTTCTTCTGGTTGACCTTGTGTCTGGAACCTCAGACAAAGGTTCTGTGCAGCTACCAGAGTTTCCTGAGGTAAAGTACGGACTCAGCCTACATTCTTTAGGTTTGTATTTTTATACTTTTATTGTACCTTTTTGGGGGGATATTTTTATTGTGTATATACTTTAAAGATCGTTTTGTTCGCATGTCTAATTGCTGGTCTCTGACCGTAATAAATTATTCAGTTCTGTTCTCTAGGACAGCACACCCAAGGGATTCAGTGAGACCCTATAATGCGCAATTGGTGATCTCGTAATTTGATATCCTTTTGATCCATTGGAGTCACACATAGTTGACTCTCCAATGAGATATACTTTTATCGTCTTTTAAAGTTGGAGGGGGGGGGAATTGGGATTAGATTATGAAATATGATTGAATAGGATTTAAGGATTCTTCTTCACTACTCATATGTGAATTAACCACCTTTAGAAACACTGCTTAGGAGGAGGCTGTGAATCCAGGTGCAGCAAAGAAGGGAAAAAATAAAATCTGGAAAAATGTAATACACAATGATTGAATGAAATAATTTTTCCCAGCATGCCAACAATCAACTTTCAGACATGTGTACTGCAAAGTCACACTATGAGAAATCGTTGTATTTGTTTAAATATTTTTACTTTGTGAGGAAGTGAGATGTTGGCTCCTCCCCCATGCAGCTGCTCCCTCCCTAGTCTTGCTCTGCTAGGAGAGGCAGCTCCAATCCTGGCAAAGAAGGCATGATGGAAGAGTTTTGGTCACTCCCATTTACCCTTTTCTTGGCTTTCCCCGTGGCTGGTGTCTCTTAGATGTCGAGAACCATCCATGAAGCCACCTAGGCTAGTTGAACTAGCTTTTGATAGCCTCACTCTGTAATGGCCCAGGCCCAAAGCTGGCTGGTTTCACTGTGGCAAGCAACATCACCTGGGAAGTTCCCTGGGAGAGACAGCCCTGCTCTTGCTAATGGGGAAGTCTCCACCCACTCCCAGGGTAGACTCAGCTGGCCTCATCAAGGGTTATCATGCCTCCCTTCCTCTCCCCTGAACTAGAACCATTGTGGTGTTTTGATTAAGAAGAAGAAGAGTTTGGATTTATAGCCCCCCTTTCTCTCCTGTAGGAGACTCAAAGGAGCTTACAATCTCCTTGCCCTTCCCCCCTCACAGCAAACACCCTGTGAGGTAGGTGGGGCTGAGAGAGCTCTGAGAAGCTGTGACTAGCCCAAGGTCACCCAGCTGGCGTGTGTGGGAGTGCACAGGCTAATCTGAATTCCCCAGATAAGCCTCCACAGTTCAGGCGGCAGAGCTGGGAATCAAACCCGGTTCCTCCAGATTAGATACACGAGCTCTTAACCTCCCACGCCACTGCAAGTGGACTCTAATCTGAAGAACCAGGTTTGCTTCCACATTCCTGCATTCCTGTGCTGGGTGACCTTAGGCTAGTCACATTTTTCTCAGGTCTCTCTCAGCCTCACCTATCTCACAAGGCATCTGCAGTGGGGAGAGGAAGAGAAGGAGTTTGTAATCTGCTTTGATACTCCTCACGAATTAAGAAAAGCGGGTAGAAATCCAGACTCTTCTCCTATTTTTCTTCTCCCTTCACTATCTGGTTGGCAGTGGCCTCTTGGGGAAGAAGTCAGTGCCAGGCAGTGCCCTGTTAACCCATGGCCGGGCCCCTAGGCTTTCAGGCACTTTGGGAAGCAAATTGTGCTTATACCACCATTTACAGTTTCAGTAATCACACAAACACAGATATTTGGCTGAACTAAAACCTGCTGACCCCTTTTCTCGCAGCACAATAATTCTTCTTTTTCTTTTGTCTTTAGAAATCCTGACTTGCGCATTTTGGCTACCATTTGTTCTTTTTAAAAATTTATAAATAATAACTGTTTGGGCTGGTCTCAATGGCTCATGGGAACGTGCAAGCACATGCAATCAAGGTCACGACTAAACTGTATTGCTTACGGAGGGGTAATAAGGAAGGAAGCAGCATGATGTCATTATGCATGGAACACTGGCCTTGGGGCTTTTCATTGTGCAGTGGGCTCGTAGCAGGGTTTCTTCACGTTTCTCTGTTTACACGTGAGGAGGCACTCACTGCTTGCTGTGCAGCTGAACTCTGCCAGACCTCTGCTTTTCCTGATACTCTTAACTCGGCCCACCAACTTAAAGGAACACATCTCATCACCCACCAACTTAAAGGAAAACATCTCATCACCCAGTATCTCCAGATTGCTGGCTTTGTTAAAGGCATTAAATTACTGTTATATTGATATTAATTGCAGTAATATTGATATTGCAGCTCTTTCCGAAAAGAATCCTCCCTCAAATGAAAGAGGTAGAGCAATTCCCTGGACCACATGCTGCTGAAGAAGGGGACCATACCCTAGAGCTGATATTCTTTTCCTCCTCCTCCTTCTCTTTTTATACACAAACACACACACATATCCTGCTGCTGCTGGTGGAGAAGAGAGGCTTATTATTTTGATATCCCTGTAAGATCTATCATTATTTTGATAGATTTGATATGGTACAAATGCCTGAAGTTGAAATAAAGTTTTAAAAAACCCTTCCAATCATCAATGAGGGGGGAAGTAGAGCAGGGGATGTGGGGGTAGAGCCAAAAAAAATGCCCCGTTTATACAAATGCCAATTTGTCCCCTGAATGTCAATGAGCAATCCCCACATCTCTTCCCTGGTCCCCACCATCTCTGTAGTGTGTGTGTGTCAATATATCAACATGAGAATTTAGAGATTGGTATGGTTTGGCTAAGCCCATGTGGTTGAGCTTCTTTTCTTTGACTTCCACTTGCTGGCCCCTGAAAGAAGCCAGCAGGATGAGTAAGAAGCAGAAAGGAGCCAGCAACATGGAAGGGGGGGATGAGGGGGAAGATCTGGACAGCAAGGAAAAACCAAGTAGACTGTCCATGGGCAGAGGGAAGATGTTTTGGGCAAATCTGCCCTCTTCTGGCAGAGAAGGAAATTAAAGTCATGCTAGAAGTGGTGTTGCTTGCTGCAGAGAGAATGGAAAGTGGAAGTGTGGCTTGAGGAAATATGTCCATACAAGAACTCTTGCCATGACTGACATTTGCCCCTGCAGAGCTGCAGACATCTTGTACATAATCACCCAGAGGCATAGCTGGGCCAGAGTGCGCCCGGTGCACACTCTGTGTTTTCTGCCCCTCCCCACCCCATGGCGCCCTGTGCCTCCATACACCCCCCCCCCTTACCTTAGTGCAGGGTGGAAAAGCGGCCGGTTCCCTTCAGGCTATAAATAGCCTGGTGGGAACTACACTTCCCATGCGACCCTGGGGCTTGCAAGGCCTCCTGGGAAGTGTAGTTTCCACCAGGCCGTTTTCAGCCTGAAGGGAACAGGGTGCTTTTCCAGCCTGATCTGTTTCACAAAGGTAAGTGTGTGTGTGGGGGGGTGGTGGTGGTGGTGTTGCAGGGGAGGGGCGATTTTCTGCCTCCGGGCATGTGCTCAGTGCAATGCGCACGCCCCCATTCCCCTGGTAGCTCCACCTCTGCAATCAGCCTAAGGTTAGGCTAAGGAGAGTGATTGCTCAAGGCAACAGCAAGTTTCAGTGGCAGAGAAGGAATTCAGATTTCTGTGTCCCAGATCCTAGTGTGATACTCTAACCAATACAGCATGGTGGCTCTGTAGGAAACACATCTCCTACCCACTTTACTTCCTTTTTGAGACATTTCACATATGCCATTTGAGAAATGCAGGGGCCATCAAGTAGCCCATCTCTTCCTGTTTCGTTCTGAGAGTAGAAAGCCATCTAATTTTGTACAGTTTTTTTTTAAAAAAATGTTAATCACACCACTGGGGTGGATGTAGGTGGATGATATCAGGTCAAAGTACCTGTTTGATCAGTAAATTCCACCATCATTAAAATATTAATGCACTTGAAATGAACAATTTTCGTTTGGATTTGTTTCCAGCTGTTCTATGAACGTTCACAACTCTTCTCCCTGGCCTCATTTTATTAGCATAATTGTACCTACAGCAACCAGAGCACAAGTTTCAAAGCACAGTAGACCATCTGGTAACCGAAATCTTATCTTTTTGGGGTAAGGACTGCTGTTAGAGGGTAGTTTTGTTCTGTGGTGATTGCTGGACACCCTTCAATAAAGGGCTTGTCCTTTACTGCAACATACACAACCCTTGCTTTTTCCTTACCCTTCCTTCATTGTCTCCTCTACCGTGAACATGAGTTAAGTACCTCAGGATGGGAATCTATTATATGCAATGCTACTCTGTAAAGAGCCATGTACACTATTTACAGTAAACTTGTCCTCCACATCTACTGCCTAACCATAACACTGTTCTGTAATCACGCCAGATGACAGTGAGGTGAGAAAATCCAAGACTTGGCTCATGAGTGGCTGCTACCGTCAAAAACATTATGTTCACTGGCCAAACACGTTGCCTGCAAAGTTTACAGCATCCATACATGGAAGGACTTGATCAACGTAGCTGCCTGTGGAGTAGAATTTTACTGCATCATTGAATCTCAGGAAGCTAGCATATGGTTCTGTAATTGTCACAGCTTGGTGGAACAGACAAAGATGCCCAGATATGCCCTTTTCATTACTTTTTGTTTTCAGATGCTGTTACCCTGAGTTTTTTTTGTTGCTAGTGTTCCCAATTTGTTCTTTTAAAGCTATTTCTATGTCATTGATTCACTACATGCAATTTGCAGCCAGATGTGCAGATGCTTTGTAATAATCACAGGACATGGCTTGGATTAAATTTGGGCGCCGCCCTGTATTATTATTGTTATTATTGTTGTTGTTGTTGTTGTAGATTTCACAGCTGCTAGATCTTTAGTTGGTTGTTGGCCTTCATTACAATTCGAGCCTCAGCCAGAGGCCTAGGAAGTTGTAATGTATCGGCGTATTATTCGTGCGGATCCCAGCAGGGCTGCCTTCTGAATTTGACAGATGTTAATTTTGTCAATTTGAAGATGTTTCTAGTGCTGCCCTAGTGTTTTTGGGAAGGCGCCCAGCGTGCCGATTACCACTGGGATGACCTCAGCTGGTTTGTGCCATAGACGCTGAAGCTCGATTTTCAAATCGCGGTATCTAGTGACCTTCTCATGTTCTTTTTTAATGACCCTGCTGTCACCGGGGACTGCTATGTCGATGATGCTCACTTTCTTGTCCTCGATCACGGTGATATCTGGTGTATTGTGTTTCTACACTTTGTCCGTTTGGATTCGAAAGTTCCACAGGATCGTGACCTTCTCATTTTCCATTACTTTCTCTGGACAATGTTCCCACCAGTCCTTAGCTGTTCTTATATTGTAGTTCTTGCATAAATTCCAGTAGATCATCTTGGCCACTGAGTTGTGTCTCAGTTTGTACTCAGTCTGGGCAATCTTTTTGCAGCAGCTGAGGACATGATCTACAGTTTCATCAGCTTCTTTGCACAATCTTCATTTTGCATCATTTGAGGATTTTTCAATTTTGGCCTTGATCGAATTTGTTCTGATGGCTCGCTCTTGGGCGGCTAAAATCAGGGATTCAGTTTCCTTTTTCAGAGTTCCAGTTGTTAACCACAGCCAGGTCTTTTCATTATCCACCTTGTCTTTGATTTTCATCATCATCATCATCATCATCATCATCATCATCATCATCATCATCATCATCATCATCATCATCATCATCATTAAACAGAAGCTGGGCAAGCAAGAGGAGCACATTGTTAGGAGCCGGTCAGCCCCCATGCCTGCCCTGGCGACAACCCCAAATCTTATTGGGTAGGACAGAGAGGGTACCATAGCGCCTGCCCGTCTCTTTTTTGTGGGCCCCCCAAACTGCTAGGAGTTTTGGCTTATGCTCTGCGAGAGGCCTCCCATGGCATGCCTTTCGGGCCCGCTTCTACCCTGGAAGCCTCTTATGGAGGGCCCCATACGTGGGGAGGTCCGGCACACAAGCTCGCCCCCCCCAAATGCGCTCCTCTGCCCAAACCGCCCAGGGCTGCGACAATAAGCAAAAACAAACCCCCCAACCATTAATTTCAGGGTGGGTGGGTCAGTTTGCTTCCAGGTGCCAAAAAGCCTGGGGCAACCGTGTTCTGCCTAATTTATAGGAAGCTTGCTCCACCCCAGGCCTACGTGCGTGTTGCACGACATTGCCGGGTGATGAGACTCAGCCGCCTGGCTGGCCCAGGGTCATGCATGCTCCTTTGCTTCTGGAGCTATTACCACGCGCCCTGCCCCATGTCACAATTATGGGCCTAGTTGATTCTAGTGCCATGATTTCTTTCACACCAGTTAAGACACCAATGTGAAGAGTGAAAACAATGGGGCTAGGCAGGCTGGCTGTGGGTGAAGGGAAAAAGTCCAGGGCAAAGCTGTGCTCACTGCTCTGGCAGCAGAGCAAAATTAAATTTGTGCTGGAAGTGGTCTTGCTTGTTGCAGGGAGATTAGCAAGTGAAAGTGGGGCTTGAGAAAACATGCCCATAGAAGATGGAGGCCCCTTCCGCACATGCAGAATAATGCACATTCAATCCACTTTCACGGTTGTTTGAAAGTAGATTTTGCTATTCCGCTCAGTAAAATCCAGCTTTAAAGTTGATTGAAAGTGGATTGAAAGTGCATTACGCTGCATGTGTGGAAGAGACCAGACATTTGCCCCCATGGCACAGCAGATGCCTCATGCAAAATTGGCTTTGTGAATTTCAGAAACACAGTTTTTAACAGTGACAGAACATTGACCTATTTAGCTCAACCAACTCTAGTTAGCTTTCTGAACTGAGCAGCCTCAGAACAACAGTTTTTTGAGCACCCAGTGATAAAGAATGGACAAATTAAAGGCACCTCTGTGGTAGTTTCACATCAGAGGGGGTGTTGTTTTGTGTTCCATTAGGATTTTGTTGCCATTGGGAAGAAAAGTTTCAAAACTCAGACATATGAAAACATATCAGAGTGCATTTGCCTGCACATTATTAATGACGATCTTCCCTCTTGGATACAGAAATCTATAATTAGTTTAGTGTGTTGGGTTTACATCCCACCCTTTCCCAGCCAAAGATGGGCTCAGAGCAGCTTATAAAATGGTGATTTTCCCCTATTATTTGGCAGAATGACACAAACAAGCAGATTACCAAGTGGATTACTTGCACAAGGAGTCATGTGATTGCTCGATAAATAACGGCACCAGACTCAACTGGGGCATCATTGCGACAGGGGGCAGGGCACACGGTGAGCTCCAGAGTTGTGAGTATGCATGCCCTGGGCCGGCTGGGCGGCTGAGCCACACCCGGCCCTGATCGCGTGGTGCACATGAGTGGGAAAAGGGTGGAGCACGCTCCCGATATATTAGGCAGTACGCAGTTGCTCCGGCCTCTTTCAACACCTGGAGCAAAACTGACCCACCTGCCCTCCCTGATTTTTAAGGGTTGGGGGGCCGCTTTTCGTCGCAGCCCTGGCGGTTTGGGCGGAGGAGCACATCCTTGTGGGGAGGCCGAGCTTACGCGACGGACCTACTCGCGGTTGGGGGCCTCCTTAAGAGGCCTCTGCAATTTGAGCCTGACACCCCAGCAGTTAGGGGTTCACAATGGGCAGGCACCCCAGTGGCCCTATACCTCTCTGTCCTCCCCAATATATGGACAATATATACTCCAAACGTTCTCTTCTCTCTGAACACAGTGAGTAACAGACTTCCCTCTGTGATACACCTCTGAAGATGCCAGCCACAGATGCAGGCGAAACATTAGGAACAAGATCCACCAGACCATGGCCACACAGCCCGGAAAACCCACCAGAACCAGTTGAATCCGGCCATGAAAGCCTTCAACAATACAAAGAGGGCACCTTTTTTCAACAGTGGTTGGTTGGGTCCAACTGATGGACTTGTATCCCATGGAAGTGAGACAGAAAACTTTTTTTGCGATTCTTTTTTCACAGAAGAAGGCATGCACTTGGCTCCCTTCCGCACATGCAGAATAATGCACTTTCAATCCACTTTCACAATTGTTTGCCAGTGGATTTTGCTATTCCACACAGTAAAATCCAGCTGCAAAGTACATTGAAAGTGGATTGAAAGTGCATTATTCTGCATGTGCGCAAAGGGCCTTAAAGCTTCATTTTGCACTAGAATCACCCCTATAACTGGAATAGGGATGCCACACCCCCTTGCAAGCTAATCATGGCTACAGCAGTTCTGTCAGAATTCAACAAGAGTGCAGTGATTGGGTACTTGCTGAAGATGGCCTCCAACACAGGGTGGTGCTGTAGGGAGTTGGCAGAGGCATAGCTACCAGGGAGCCAAGAGTGCGCGTCGCACCGGGCTCACACTGGGGGGTGGGGGGTGGGGGTAGCAAAAATTTCAGGTTTGTTTTTTGTATGTTTCAGTGTTTTCAGTTTTTGACCTGCAGGGGGTGCAGTTTTTAAGGCTAGCAGCACCAAAATTTCAAGGAGTTTGGGGGGGAATCTCCTGATGATACCACCCAAGTTAGGTGAGGTTTGGTTCAAGGGGTCCAAAGTTATGGACTCCAAAGGTGGGTGCCCCATCCCCCATTGTTTCCAGTGGGAGCTAATAGGAGATGGGAGGTACACCTTTGAGACTCTCCAAACTTCACCAAACCTGGCTGGTACCATCAGGATAGTTTCCTAAAGATACCCTGAAATTTTTATGCTGCTAGCCTAAAAACTGCGCCCCCTGTAGGTCAAAAACTGAAAAAACACTAAAAAACACTAAAAAACACAAACGAACATGGGGGGGGGGGCAGCAAAACTCAGAATTTTGCACCGGGATCCATTTTCCCTAGCTATGCCTCTGGGAGTTGGGGTCACAAAAGCAGATCTGGTGATACCTAGTGCAATTAACAATTTTCTCAAATCCAGAAATGCATATCCCCATCCTATACAGCACCTGCAAATCAAGTCACTTATTCTATACATTTTTGGCTCTGAAGATAGGCTCCTGCACCAAAAAAAGTGTCAGCATAATGCCTGTGGGCACCACACTAGGGACTCCGTCTCTAGGCTCTCTCCCCCAGTGTAGGTCATCCACTAGCAATCAAGACTATTTCATGCCCAAACCTAAGCTTGAAAGTAGATGGAAAGAGATCCAGATAATAAGTTTCATCCAAGAGTGACTGGAACGGTCCATTAGGAGGGACAAGAAATACGTTTTGGGGAGAGCCCAACAGCCACCTTTTTCAAGACAACTGGAAAATGGTCCTCCAAAAGAAGGGATATAATGGCTGTTGTGCTGACTTAGTCCATGCCTCACATCTGGTTGTAAACTTATGATGAGTCAGGAAAGGCAATGGTAGAAAAGGAATAGTGTGGCTCAAATTCCTCCATACCTCTGGTGTGCATATCATCAGGTGAAGTCAACAGAAACTCACTGAAAAACTGGCATTAGCCAAAGGGAGTTTCCATCAGAGACTCTTCAAGTAATATGAACCCAATTTAGAGCAGACATAAGCAACTCTTTGCAGGCTAGTCACTGTGCTTGGTGGCTCCAATGAGTCATGTATGAGGATCTGTTTCAACCTCCTAATAATGCTGCTGAACAGGATTCAGCAGATGAAATGACAGCAGACTTTTTTTGCCACTGGTGCTATCATGGAACAGAATTTCAAATGCACTTTTAGTCAAATGTATGTTTGGTCAATATACTGTATCTTCTCTATCTGCAATATGGCCATTAACTTGCCCAACTTGGATTTATCAGTTCCCTGGAAAACCAGAAAACTATTCTGGATAAGCTCAGTGAGAGAAGTCACCAAAGGGTGAT
This sequence comes from Sphaerodactylus townsendi, assembly GCF_021028975.2. Taxonomy (NCBI): domain Eukaryota; kingdom Metazoa; phylum Chordata; class Lepidosauria; order Squamata; family Sphaerodactylidae; genus Sphaerodactylus; species Sphaerodactylus townsendi. The sequence continues at coordinate 110,479,387 of NC_059431.1, read as the reverse complement.
CACATCGACTGTCCAAGTTTGTTCCCTACTGCAGAAATCAGTCAAGTTCATGAGAACTTGCCAAGTTAGTTGACACACCCCTGGGGCCAGATTGGAAGCTTATTGGATCTGACAGCCTCTAGGATGGGCCATGTTAATAGATTCTCGATGGTTCTGAAATCCCATCACTTCATCAACAGTTAATGATTTGTCCATGAAAAAGAGTCATTACAGGCTCCACCTATGTCTACAAAAATAATTCCACATCTTCATACAGAAGTAGGTAGTGGATACAGCTGTGCCTTGTTCCTTTGTAATCTCACCTGCTACAGTGTTTGTACTTAGCCATAGTGGGTAGTTTGCTGTGCACATTGTTATTTAATTTTGCATAACCCACGTTCTACATTGTTTGCACTAAATGAAACTGGGCACTATGACACACAATTTCACATAACCAGTACTATTGCATTGGTATTGGCATTCAGTTTTGAACCCCTAGCTCTATTGCACTGTTCCCTTGAACTGTTCATTGTGTATCTTATACTGTACATTCACATTTTATATCTTAACACATTGATGCTGTTCATTTACATTGGTATACATCCTACATCCTAGTCCTGTTGCATTGTTCATTCAATATCGTACTTTACTTCCCCCCACCCTTTCTGTACTCTGTAACCTGTTTTGAATCTCAGTGCAAAAGGCAGCCTACAAATAAGCTAAATAAAATAAATAAATGTCCAGTACAGTATAGTGTTACATGTGTTTAATAAGCCATGGGCAAAAGACTGTTCGTATCCATCCACATAAGCAAAATGCAGAGGCATAGGGGGGCAAAATGGCACCCAGGGCAAAATGGTGCCTGCCCCTGAACCCCCTGTGGCACACCACCCCTCATGCCTCCCCACTTACCTGAGTTTCTCTCTCCTGCCCCTTAGTTCCTCTCTCTTGCAGCCTGGAGGGAATTACACTTCCTAGGAGCAAGGTCTCCTAGGAAGTGTAGTTCCCACCAGGCTGCAGGAGAGAGGAACTGAGGGGGAAGAGAAGGGAACTAAGGTAAGGGGATGGGGGCAGGGAACCATGTGGGGAGCACTGGGGGAAGGGGACGGGGTGTGATTTTCTGCCCCCACCGGCACGCGCCCAGCGCATGGCGCACCACCCCCATGTCCCCTTATAGCTCCGCCACTGGCAAAATGTGTTTATCATTAGAATGGTTAATCCTAAAGGGCTGCATTGCAATGAATTAGCAGAGCAAATAATAGGGCAGAGATGTGAGTGAGTTGTTTTGGAGAACTTTACTAGATAACAATTTAATTTACACTAAATATAGGAACAGCAAACTCTTATCTATGCAAGTGCTCTGCCTGGGTGTTTTTGCAGTCTCTGTGTCTGTCTTTCCTCTTTCGCTGGAAGAAGAAAGGAGGGATCTTTCCAGAAGCTCATGTGATTCCAGGCATGTTACTTCAGTATTCTATCTACATACTCAACAGTTAACTCTTGCTTGACTGAATGAAACAGGCACTTGTAAAATCCTGACATAAAGTCTTTGTATGCATATTATAGTCCCAACATATTACAGCAGATTATTTAGATAGAATTCCCTTTACAAAAGAAAGCTCACCAAGTATTTTACATAATTAAAAAAACCAACTAATCAATCACAACTGCTGCTTAGAGTTTTCTTAACAGCACTGTTATACCTACTCTCCCCCAAATAGTCAAAAACATGTAAAAGCCAGAAATTGCTTTGTTTAGAACAGTAGTCTTGTGGACTCCCTGAGCCGGTAGATTACCAAGCAATTTCTCTCTGCACTCAAAATGTCAGCAATAATGCATGCTGAGCAGAATGTATGCCCTTCCCACGACTAATCAGCGAATGGAAAATAATCTCTCATTTCAGGTGTAACAAGCATAAGTGGCATATACGCTGTGTTGGTAGTCAAAAGTTAGATATCTGAAGAAAGGAAAAATTCAAATATTGCCTTTTAGCTCCCTCAGAGTCTCAGATTAATTGCCATGTATTTGTTATTACCTGATGTGGAGGGATGTTCTATATTAATTTTAAGTATCTGTATACATGTGTATATTAAGAACACAGAAGTGACTATGATGAGGCACACAAATGGTCTATCTAGTCCAGGCTCCTCTTTCATGCAATGGAAAACTAGATGCCCTCAAAAAGTTTAGAACCAGAGCAGAGAGTCCAAAGCTTCTCCTTATTGTTGCCCAGAACTGTGATTCAGAGAGTTACTGACTCTGAATATGGTGGTTCCATCCAGAGGCGTAGCTACAAGGGGGATGTGGGGTGTGGGTCGCACCAGGCTCCGGCCTGGGGGAGGGCAGCAAAAATTTCAGGTTTGCTTTTTGTATTTTTTAGTGTTTTTCAGTTTTTAGCCTGCAGGGGGCATGGTTTTTAGGCTAGTAGCACCAAAGATTCAGGGAGTTTTCAGGGGAATCTCCTGATGATACCACCCAAGTTAGGTGAGGTTTGGTTCAGGGGGTCCAAAGTTATGGACTCCCAAAGGGGGTGCCCCATCCCCCATTGTTTCCAAATCCTGTGGGTTTCAATAATTCTTCACTCGCTCGCTCGCTTGCTCGCACACACACACACACACACACACTCACTCAAGCACACACACACACACACATATCCTGGCAGGACCCTCACCACAATTTTTTGAACCAGCTGAGGTTCTGAGCCAATTTTCAAAGACAGCTCCACATACAGCACATTACCGTAAAAGTAGCTTCGAACAGCTATAGCTAGTGTATCAGCCAAAGTTGATAACTGATACTATATGCCAGGGGTGGCCAACCTATGGTGCTCCAGATGTTCATGGACTACAATTCCCATCAGCCCTGCTGGCATGTTCAATTGGCTGTGCTTGCATGGGCTGATGGGAATTGTACTCCATGAACATCTGGTGCACCATAGGTTGGCGACCCCTGCTATATGCCAAGGAAGAGACCTGGGCTGCCGACTGTCAGCCAGGATCCAGCACCACGCCCAAAGTGCAACCTCCTTCATGACTGGCTGACGATGACTGACCAGAAGCACCTCAGCCTTGACTGGGTTGAGTTTCCATTTACTGCTTCTGATCCATCCCATTACCTTCTCTAGCTCAGGATTTCTACAAACTCTGCTGGCTCAGCTGTTAAGGACTGCACCAAAGGCTGGTATGTGATCATTAACAAGGAACTCTAAATGCGTTGTTTAATGATGTCACGTTCATGCCTTTTTTGGCTGGCTGTTCTTGAATATTTCATATCAAACTTGGGCTGAACCTCAGGTCTGTTTTTGAAGGAAGAAAAATAAGTTCTTAAGGGAATTAAAAGGCAGCAGGAAAAATTTATAACTTAATGTTCCCCAGAATCAGCCTCTTTCTGCTTTAAGGAGAGAAACTGTCAACGTTTCAAACTGGCCCAGTTTTTAAGAAAGAAGAATCAAAGAGTGTTTTTCATCAGGTTTCTTTAAAGCATATGTACCGTGTGTTTGTGTGAACATGTTCGTGCTCTCTGAGAACATGAAACAAAGGTAAGAAGCAAATTCTGATTGAGCTGGAGCCCAAATTTAATGGTGCTCAAATACTGAATTATCATAAAATACAAACTGTAAACTTCAGTTTACTTTCCCTGATTTCTAGTTGTGGTGGGTATGATGGAAATCTGGTCAAAGCAGGTGTGGAGTATTATCCTCAGAAGAATGACTAATTGAAGTGAAATTACTTCTGATTTGAAATCCAAAATGAGTGCCAGATTGTGGCATTTTTTTCTAAGAGTGCGTCCTTCCCCAATTCCCCTGAAAATTTGTTTGGTTTCTTTTTCTCTCAGTGGTGAGGGATATGGTGAGAGGAGGAGGATTCTGCAAATGTGTATCTGACACATACACCATCCAACCAGAACATTTAGTCAGAGTGTCAGCACTTTTGGCATTTTTGTACACAGTGATTCTCCCAGCCGCAGGCTTGAGGAATGTTTTCATTTGATATAACTCTTTGCTGTTACCATTAAATTAACTCTGATCCAGAATAACAGACATAATGTAGGAAGTGGGGTCTCCAATCTTCATATCTTTCAGTTGCAGTTCTTTTCCTGAATCTGATACAATGCAATTCAGTATTGTTCAGGAGCAGCAGAGGTGTAGTGGCTAAGAGCAGTGGCTAAGAGCAGGTGCATTCTGATCTGGAGGAACCGGGTTTGATTCCCAGCTCTGCCACTTGAGTTGTGGAGGCTTATCTGGGGAATTCAGATTAGCCTGTACACTCCCACACATGCCAGCTGGGTGACCTTGGGCTAGTCACAGCTTTTCGGAGCTCTGTCAGCCCCACCCACCTCACAGGGTGTTTGTTGTGAGGGGGGAAGGGCAAGGAGATTGTAAGCCCCTTTGAGTCTCCTGCAGGAGAGAAAGGGGGGATATAAATCTAAACTCCTCCTCTTCTTCTTCATCATTGTGAAATAGATTACATCAGATAACAAGCAGTTTCTGGCTTGGATAACTGCATGCCTAAAAAGAAACATATGTGTGTACACATGCAATATAGCATTGCAAATAGATTGAACTGTTTTCTTTTTAATGGATCACATATACCAATGTATGAATTCAAACCTAAACCAGCCCTTGGGGGAAGGGGAGATAATGTGTCATATCCTGTTTCCCCGAAAATAAGACATCCTCTGAAAATAAGACATAGTAGAGGTTTTGCTGAAGTGCTAAATATAAAGCATCCCCCCAAAAGTAAGACGTAGCAAAGTTTTTGTTTGGAAGCATTCCCGTTAAACAGAACACCAGAGCATGCAGCTGTGGAGCGAAAAAATAAGACATCCCTTGAAAATAAGACATAGCGCATCTTGGGGAGCAAAAATTAATATGACACTGTCTTATTTTCAGGGAAACACGGTACATCATGGGCATTATCACATGCCAGTAGTTTTGCTCCAATTCTTTGCTTCTCTAGTAGGCATCCTTGCAATGGCCTCCCATGTTGAGGGCTCTGGAACCATTGCTGCCTTTGCAAGACAAACATCTCTCAAAGGTGGTACTCCACAGGTGTCAAACTCGCAGCCCTCCAGATTTATGGACTACAGTTCCCATCATCCCCTGCCAGTATCATGGGAACTGTAGTCCATAACATCTGGAGGGCCGTGAGTTTGACACCTATGTGGTACTCCCATGTTTGTTCTGCTGGAATGCCTGAGGTTTGCAACACTTTCTGGTTGAAAAGGCTCTACAGATGCTCCATGTGTGCTGTCCATGGTGCTGTTGTTTTCAGGTGCTTCAAGTGCACTATCCATGATACTGCGTCTGGCTACTGCACGTGATTTCACTCTGCTGAGGTGATCTCACTAGTACTGGCTTTTCCCATTCCATCAATATAAATTCTATCACAAATCTTTAATTCACCAGTCTTAGGGTTAAGGATCGTGTATCCTCTGCACCCCTGAGCATATCCTATGAAAATGCCTTCTTCAGAAGATCCATTATTGAGTCTTTTTCCTTAGGAATCTAAGCATATGTGTTTGATCCAAACACCCTCAAATGGTTCACACTGGGCTTCTGCCCAAACCAAAGATCATAAGGAGTCTTATTAGCTCCCTTAGTTGGCAATCTGCTTTGCAAGTGAGTTGCTGTTATAAAATAAAATAAATAAAAATAAAATAAAATGTACACACGCAGGTACAGAATCATTCACAGCCAATTTCACCTTAAATCATATTGAGTGGTGGAAAAACCTGAGCTAGTGTCCATTAATAGTTATATCATATTACCTACAATTGAGTCAGTGAGACAACTTTTATTTGCAAAATTCAAGTGAAAAGAATTTTCAAAAAACATAATAATGTAGCAAATATCAATAAAATAAGTATTTTGCCCCATGGCCTCAAATCCACATGGCTGTGAGGAGAAATCTGGCAACCAAACTGGTTATGTGTGGGCTTTGATCAGACAAAATCAGGGAAACCTCCCGGTTTGTAAAGGGAGGGACTAATGGAGGAATCACACACACTAGAGTAGAAAATACAACCAAAGAAAACATGGACTCACTAGAACTGTTATTACAAGAACAAAGTATTTCATGATAGAGAACTTTCTGGAATATTCCAAAAATAATGGATGTAGGGAACAGCTGCGGCTTCTCTGAAAAGCTTCACTCTGCACAGGCTCAGAACAGGGTTGAAGCAGAACAATCAAATGCAAGAGGGAAGAAATGCGGAAGGCATTCCCCTTCGTGCACTTGCTTAGGAAAGCAGCTATGGACGTTTCGTGACCGTTTCCTACTTCCCTCGATTCTTATTTTAACACTGAACTTTTAGTTCGGAAGGAACTTGATGCTATCGTAGTTGTAATAAACCAGCTCTGGTTAGTGCCTCGTGTACCAGTTTGCAAGTCAACTGCAGAAAAGCCGTGATTCTATTCCCCCTCCTGTGATATGGATGCAAGAAGAAGAAGAGGAAGAAGAGCTTGGATTTATATCCCCCCCTTTCTCTCCTGCAGGAGACTCAAAGGGGTTTACAATCTCCTTGCCCTTCCCCCCTCACAACAAACACCCTGTGAGGTGGGCGGGGCTGAGAGAGCTCCGAGAAGCTGTGATTAGCCCAAGGTCACCCAGCTGGCGTGTGTGGGAGTGTACAGGCTAATCTGAATTCCCCAGATAAGCCTCCACAGCTCAGGCGGCAGAGCTGGGAATCAAACCCGGTTCCTCCAGATTAGATACACGAGCTCTTAACCTCCTACGCCACTGCTGCTCCTTACCCAAGTCTACATGGGTAAGATATTGACTGACTGCCATCCAAAGAGGGTGGGTTTTTTTGTCATGAAAGTTTTATTTATTTTGCACACATGGACAACACATATAGAATAAGAAAAAGTCCACATCTGGTTAGCACTCTCCCCCCTACAGTAGTAGTAGTAGTAGTAGTAGTAGTAGTAGTAGTAGTAGTAGTAGTAGTAGTAGTAGTAGTAATAATAATAATAATAATAATAATAATAATAATAATAATAATAATAATAATAATAATAATAATAATAATAATAATAAAAAGAAAACACACACACACACACAAATTCCTACACAAATATATGGTGACTTCCAGCTACCTAACTGTGGATCCGAAAGTGAATCTAGTTCTGTGCTCATGGTTAATATCTGCATTTCTTTCACTTTTAGTCCTTCTTGCAAAACTAACTGTTTTCATTTAAGTCTTGAATCCTGCCATTATTTCTCTATTTCTATATGTTTTCAATAAGTAGTCTGCAAAAGATTTCCAATCTTTAAGAAAACTGTCCATATTCTTGTCTCTTATAACCGCCATCAGCTTTGCCATCTCTCAATACTCTGTGACTTTCAAAATCCAGTCTTGTTTTGTTGGAATTTTATTGTCCCTCCATTTGTACGCATATGTCATATCTATGCAGTTGTCATATACATAAAAAGTGTTCTGTGTTGATCAGGAATACCTTCCCCCATCAACCCCAACAAAAATGCCTCAGGTTTTTTTTTTTTTTGTTGTTAATTGTTATTTTCATCATCTTTTGCAAGCCATCTAAAGAGTTTTATGCTGGAATGTTCAATTGCAATTATACAAAGCATTGTGAATGTAATTATATACATTAGCTTAGGCTGGGAAGGGCAGGATATCAAGCTGAATAAAATAAATAAATATGTCAGAAAGGAATACCTGTGGCTGGTGCATTATGCTTTCCCCTTAGACTTCAGTTTGTGTACCTTCTTCTATCAATTTGATTTGACAACCGTTTCTTGCTTCTCTGGGGAGTTCAGTTGGAGCCATTTCAGCTCTGCTTAAGCTATCTGAGTGAAATCATCCCCCAAAACGTTTTTCCTCCCAGCCTGTAGCTTGGCACCAGAGTTGTGGCATAAATCCGGGCTTTAACATGCTGATGCTCTTGGACTTTACCATAGGGACAAGCGTAATAAAGAAATGCATTTCCCTTGTCTTTGTTGTGCCGAACACTGGAGCTGTTTCTGCAAAATTAAGCTGTCACTCACAAGCAATCGGATAAAGATGGGCCGGGCCCATTGCTAATACTTGCACGACTCCTATGTACGTCTCCCCCGTGGCGGAGACAAGTGAATGACAGTCGCAAAAATCAATGCATTTGCCTCGTGATTTATTGAGATTTTCCTTTGGCTCAGATTCTCAGTGTAGCAACCTCATAGTAGAGGCTGCCTTTTTGGAGATGGCACACAGTCCGCAAGAAGACGAATGAGGAGCTGCTTCCAAAACACATAAACGTGCCTCACGCTGAACCAGACAATCAGCCCCTCAAGGTCAGTGTTTGAATCCACTCAGCCTGGCAATGGCTCTCCAGGGTTTCAAGCCAAAAATCTTTTCCATGGCCTACTACCTGTTCTCCCACCCTCCCTCTTTTAACTGGAGATATCAGGGATCAAACCTGCGACTTCTCACACGACAGTCAGATACTCTAACATTAGACAACAGGAAGATATTGCCCACAAATGCTTTAATGGTGCAGGAACTCCAGTTGAAACCCACACTCTCCATGGAGAAGTCTATTATACACCTGCCACTGGTCCTTGTTCCCTGGTGGCATGCAGTTTTGCTAGTTTAGAATAAAGCGACTTGCTGTCGGCTGAATCTAGGCAGGGAGCTGGTGCTCTATAGCCCTGATGTTGTTCCAGTAGAGCCTGAGCACTCCTTAAGTGCTCTTGTTAGGATACAACCTCCCCCCTCCAGGAGCAGGCAACCGATACTTAGGGCAGGGGTCTGCAACCTGCGGCTCTCCAGATGTTCATGGACTACAAATCCCATCAGCCAATTGGCCATGCTGGCAGGGGCTGATGGGAATTGCAGTTCATGAACATCTGGAGAGCCGCAGGTTGCAGTCTTAGGGGCTGCTCCTGTTTGTGGCTGCAAGAACGGGCTTTGATAGGCTTGAGAAAACCAGAGTCTGGGACTGCTATGGGCTTGGTTAAGTGCCGGGCTCTCCTGCTCTACCTTGTACAGCCCAGTGGTGACATCATAGATGGAAGTGTTCAACTCACTGCAGTTTGCTGTAACCACCCAATTCAGGTGTCTTAAACTGAAGTTTCTTTCTTTCACACTAACAAGCAGTGGCGCAGTGCCCACGGGGTGGGGGCGCAATGCCCCGGGGGGAGCCACGATGGAGGTGTGGCCGGGCCATGGCGGGGGCATGGTAGGGGTGTTCTGGGGCGCTGCTGCAGCAAGGGCACATGGCGCATGCGCACCCTGGGCGCAGTTTCCCCTTGCTCTGCTAACAGGGATTCTTCACCGGAATAGTAATCAAGAAAACCAGTCAGTAAGAATGAAACTATAGCAAGTATCAGCCACACCACTTTTACATAGTGATTCAGAAGAATGTTCCTCGTAGCTTACAACATACAACAGATGCCCTAAGCTACTTCAAAGTTCATGTTTCCCCATGGAAAAATGTATCTGCTATCAATCTATCTAAACACACAAAAAGTTTATATATTCATTGGAGAATCCTTCTCAGTGCCATGGTGTTAACTGGGTATGGCAAGGCTGTGCAGTGTCCATGAAGACTTGTTGGTTACTAGCTTCAACTGTTTCACCTGGTTACTAGCTTCACCTCCTAATGACATAATATGCATCACTGAAACCTGGTGAGATGAATCTCATGACTGGAATGTAATAATTGAGGGGCCCAACCTATTCCAGAGAAATAGATCAACTAAGAAAGGAGGAAGAGCAGCACTATATGTCAGGGATTATTTAAATCCTGGAAACCAGGTTAAGAGCATCTGGGTAAAAATTAGGGGGGGGGGGGGCGGACAACAGTGATCTCATTGTGGGGGTCTATTACAGACCCAAAAGCCAGACTGAAGAATTGGATTATGCCTTCCTGGAGCAGATGACCAAACTTTCACAAAGAACAGAGATAGTAGTAATTGGAGATTTCAATTGCCAGATATTTGCTGGGAGTCAAACTCCTCACTTGCCTTGTAGACAGTTTCATGGTCCAGAAGGTGGCCCAGGCTACAAGGGGATCGGCTATTTTAGATCTGCTCCTAACCAACAATAATAACCAGATTAATGGGGTGGACGTGGTAGGGCGGGAGTGACTCTTTCCCCATACCAACCGGATCACCCCAAACATCACAGAGAACATACAAGGACATGGCCATTTCTACAGTCAGTGCATGCCTTCCTGCACAGCCCAATCCCCTAAACTGGAGCATGTGTGACAAAAAAGCTCTTTTTTCTGTTGACTTCATTCAATCTACAGACCTTTCAGTCAAACATCCCAGCTTAGCTGTATGAGCTGAGGCCACCATATTGAATTACTGAATCAATTTGTTAGAGTAAATACCCACTTAATAATATTCAAGGGGAAAATATTCTTCAAAGGTTATTTGCTCTAGAGAGACTGATTAAGAATATCTGCCAAACGCAAATGGAAATGTTGAACGGCACCCAAATGTTATGATGAATATCATGATCCAATCTGCTGGCAGTTGCATGCTCGTGAATAGCCTGGCACTTTTAAGCCGAAGCGGGCTTAGCAGGAACAGGTATCCAATCACTGCCTCTTCTCTAATACTGTGAAATTGAATTTGAAGTGGGCTCATAAAGACATTTGAAGGCAAAAGTAGATGATGTCCTCACCCTCAATATGCACACGTTTGTAGGTCCCCCTCCCAAACATTTCTATCTGCATTCATGAGATAAATGCCATGTTTGTAAAAGATGTAAACCATTTTAATGAAAAGGGGAAAAACTGTTTGTTCCAATGCCCTTTCTAGGAAGAATCTGTCATCAGTGTTTTAATCAAATAATTTTGTTCCTTAAAACCCTGCATTTCCTCCAGATAAATTACAGCCACTTCCATTAAACTAGCTGTCTAACTGGCATGTATTGCTTTTTAAAGTGGGAGCAGCAGTGGCGTAGTGGTTAAGAGCAGGTGTACTCTAATCTGGAGGAACCAGGTTTGATTCCCCGCTCTGCCGCCTGAGCTGTGGAGGCTTATCTGGGGAATTCAGATTAGCCTGTACAGTCCAACACACGTCAGCTGGCAAACCTTGGGCTAGTCACAGTTCTTCTGAGCTCTCTCAGCCCCACCTACTTCACAGGGTGTTTGTTGTGAGGGGGGAAGGGAAAGGAGTTTGTAGACCCCTTTGAGTCTCTTTACAGGAGACAAAGGGGGGAATCTAAATCCAACGCCGCTGCCGCCGCCGCCGCCGCCGCCTCCTCCTCCTCCTCCTCCTCCTCCTCCTTTTCCTCCTCCTCCTCCTCCTCCTCCTCCTCCTCCTCTTCTTCTTCTTCTTCTTCTTCTTCTTCTTCTTCTTCTCCTTCTCCTTCTCCTTCTCCTTCTCCTTCATCATCATCATCATCATCATCATCATCATCATCATCATCATCATCATCATCATCATCATCATCATCATCATCATCATCATCATCATCAAATGGTCATTGCCTGAACTGAGATTTCAAAAAAGAATTTCCTCAGTGAACATTCTCCAGTGAATGAAAGAGCATCCTCCCTCCATTGCTTTAGCAAAAGAAAATCAGGTTCTAAGCAGTGACAGCATGAATGGGTAGTTGTTCAGGAGGAATGCCACAATGGTTGTTGAGGAATTTAGGGTGGAGTCTTAGGGAGGTAAGGTTTGGAGAGGGGATAGACTTCAATGGGGTATAATGAAGAGAAGAGTTTGGGTGTACACCCTGCCTTTCTCTCCTGTAACGAGACTCGACTACTACAAACTACTTTTCCTTCCTCTCCTCACAGCAGACACTTTGCAAGGTAGGTGGGGCTGAGGGGGTTTCAAGAGAAGGTCACCCAGCAGGATTCACGAGTACGAGCTGAGAAACAAATCCAGTTCACGAAGGTAAGGCCCCTTCCGCACACGCAAAATAATGCGTTTTCAAACCACTTTCACAACTGTTTGCAAGTGGATTTTGCCATTCCGCACAGCTTCAAAGAGCACTGAGTTTGAAAGTGCCTTATTCTGCATGTGCGGAATGAGCCTAAGAGTTCGTCGCTCATGGGGAGGAGTGGAGAATCAAACCCGGTTCTTTTGGACTGAGGGTTCTTTGTATGCACAAGGGGACGGGGGAGCTTGTAATCACAGCAAAATCTTTCCCAGGCTTTGTGTTCACAGTCCTTTCAGTTAGAGACGAAGAAGTTAAACCTGGAGACCATTTGCTTGCAAAGCATGTCCTCAACCATTGAGGTAAGGACCCTCCTCGGATAAATGAGTTCACACGAGGGTTACAGTTCTTTGCGTAGCACAGAATGTCCTTTGTTATCCAAATAATTACTGTACGCTGCAGTGCAAGATTAGAAGAAATCTCTAGCATCCACTGTGATGTAGAGTACAACCAAACCTTTTCTAGTTAGCCAGACAATAAAAGACAATGCAAATTAAGCTTTGCAGCATACAGGAACCATAATATTAATCACAGAGTCATTTAGAGCAACACAATAGAATATGAACTATTGCTACTGACTGATCCCTACGGGTCTGGCTGGTTTCTGTTATGAGAACAGAACGTTCGCATTTGTTATCCTGTACAGCCAAAGGCTATAGTATGCCCACTTGGAAGTCAATCCCGTTGAAATCATGTCTAGAATCTAAGGTGTTATTTGTTTTCCTCATGAGACCATTGCATCATCTCTGGGGTTTATACCTGATGCAATGTTTCAATAGTACCTTTTTTTTTTTTTGGTTTGCCCATTTATTATCAGAGTCCGACGGCGATTTCAGCTATCACAGCTCTGCTGGCGTGGAACATTCAACAACTGCTCAGCGTGTATTAAGCGACACAGGCCTGCATAACCTGTGACACAAGCAGACGGAGCACAGCCAGATCTAACTCCCTGGTTATACATGCCCCGTAGGGACGCTCGAACACCCACCATTCGACTCGCCATCTGTTTACTAGTTGGAGGGCGATTGATTAGCAATCTTGTTGCTGTTCGAAAACGGCTTTGACCCTTTGTGGGGTTACATTTTAAGCACTCAAGCAACACAGTGTAGTTTTTACGCTGCCACTCCAAAAAAAACCTGCCCGAGGCAGCGTTTCTGCATTTGCTTTCTCACACAGCTAAGGGCAATCTACAATCATCCTGAGAGCCAGCATGGTGTAGTGGTTAAGAGCAACGGACTCTAATTTAGAGAGTCAGGTTTGATTCCCCACTTCTCCACCAGAGTGGCAGACTCTTATCTGGTGACCCAAGTTTGCTTTTCCAGCTCCTCCACAACAAGCCTAGTCGCAGAACTGGGCTAGTCACAGTTCTCTCCGAACTCTTTCAGCCCCACCTACTTCACAAGGTTACTGTTGTGGGGAGAGGAAGAGAAAGCAGGTGTAAGCCAATTTGAGACTCCTCAAAGTAGAGAAAAGAGCAACGGACTCTAATTTAGAGAGTCAGGTTTGATTCCCCACTTCTCCACCAGAGTGGCGGTGACCCAAGTTTGTTTTTCCTGCTCCTCCACAACAAGCCTAGTCGCAGAACTGGGCTAGTCACCGTTCTCTCCGAACTCTTTCAGCCCCACCTACTTCACAAGGTTACTGCTGTGGGGAGAGGAAGAGGAAACAATTGTAAGCCAATTTGAGACTCCTCAAAGTAGAGAAAAGCAGGTAATCAAAACAACTTTCCTCCTCCTGTTTGGTCCCTGATATATTGTTGCCACTATACAGCACTCAGCAACCACTGATATAAACACCAAGCAAATCCATCAGTCAATTAGTAATTTTAAATAAACACAGTTTTTAAAAAATCTTACAATTTAGTGCTGAAATCTGTCTTGTGGCACCTTTCATTCTTTAATAACTTGCCCAGACCACTTATGGCACAGGTGTCAAACTCGCAGCCCTCCAGGTGTTCATGAACTTCAATTCCCATCAGCCCTTGCCAGTATAGCCAATGCTCACGTTGAGAGGGACTGATGGGAATTGTAATTCGTGAACATCTGGAGGGCCGCAAGTTTGACACCCCTGACTTATGGCCTTAAGGACAATCAACCTTACCTACGGCTCAGAATAGGACTAACAGGACTCCTGCTATGGTGGGAGGATTTTCACTGGCAACTGACCTTTCCTGCTGCTACTTCAAGAAGTGGCAGGAGAAAAATTAAAACCCAATAAACAAAACATCTTGCGGATATTGGGGGAAAAACACCAAGTTTCTGGCAATGCCTAAAGCTGTTCCTTGCCACTTTTGAATTTCCCATTGAGGAGCTGCAAAGCTGTTTAACAGACAGTGTGAGGTGGTTGATGGACAGGCAAGCAGCTCGGACATGTGGCTCACAGGTATCCACAGATGCCAGGCAAGGTATGCTTGACTGCTGAGTGTGTTTACCATGACTGTAGCATCTCTAGCCAAAACTACAATTCCCATCAGCCTCTACTACACTTCCCATCAATTGTTGGGAATTGATACACTTCCCTACACTTCCCAAAACTACTACAATTCCCATCAGCCTCTGTCAGCATGGCCAATTGGCCATGCTGGTAGGGGCTGATGGGAATTGTAGTTCCTGAACATCTGGAGAGCCGCAAGTTCCCTACCCCTGAGCCAAACCAAGGAGATAGTTAAGAACCTGGCAGGTTACAATTCCTGACCACTGGGTAGAATGGATGACCACAGCATGCAGGTCTTAAGTCCTTATTTAGGTTAAAACCGGTGAGTACACTACATATTTTAAATGGTTTGAAAAGTTAAAAAATAGCTTTTTATGAGGAAAGTGGACTGAAGTTTTGGGAAGAGTTACAAAAACTGCAACAGAAATGCCTATAAATAGTAATGAGTGCACATCCATTCACGTGCCTTGCAATTTCATTAAAAATTGTGATCATCATCCTTGAACATGTGAAAAAGAGGTTCACTTTTTAATTAAGCACACATGAATTGTTCTAAAATGTATTGAATGTGCCCTTCTTTCCTGCACCTGTCTCTTCTCTGATCTACTGTCTGCTCCATTCACCTGGCAGCGGGAACATTAACTTTAAAAAGAGTTGTTTCTGTGGATCTCTTCACCAAGCTGGGATAGGAGTCATGCCCCCACAGAGGCTTTTGTTATTTCCCCTATTAAGCTTCAGTTTCCAGGCTCTACAGTTGGTATGGTTTTTACTGTCATTGGGGTCTTCAAGTAGTTATCCCCTATCCCTTTAAGACATTTTCCCAGTAGGCAGTTCCTTTCTTTACACAGCAATCCCCCTTTTTAGTTCTAGTTAGTCAGTCAGAGTGAGGTGCTGAGGGTAGCTGGTGACCGGAATATTCGTGACGTCCATATTAGTATATGGTGGTCTTTAAAGCACAAGTCAAGTTTAAAAGCAGTGAGAACTAGAAAAAGACTGAAAGAACAGAAAGGAAGCAAGGCACAGTGGACTATCTTGAAAGCAGCCAAGAGAAGACACAGTTTGCATCTTCAAACGGCTCAAGACAAGCAAGTACTCTGATTAGATAGACCTAAGGGAGGAGTTGGGGTCTTGTTTCTCTCCAGTAATAAACCTAAGAACTGTTGAAACTGACTTGTGTCTCAATCTGTCCTAGCCAAGTACAGGGCACCTCCAACAGATTCACTTGGGGGGCAGAACAGTAGTGCTGTTAGAAGGGAAGAGTATCTCTCTCTCTAGCACCTCTGCCTTATTATCCATTTGCTTCCAAAGACAAGCATGTTCACATTAATAAAGTGTCCTAAGTTGAATTACAAATATCTTGCGCATTCTTGCTCTGCTATCTGGGAGACGTAGTTTGACCTAGTCTGTTCTGGACTGCAGTAACAACATACAATGAATGCCCTCAAATGCGGGTTGTCAAAGAAAACAGCAATATTACACACTCCAAATATAGCTGACGCTAGGGCAAAAGCAATCCAAAACACATTAGTAAACCATGAATACATGCCAACTGTAGCTATCAGCCAAGTGCCATGTGCAATTCCCCTAACTGTGCAGAGGCAAAAACAAGCATAATATTACTTGTGAACAAATCATCAGTGCTCAATTGAGCATTGGGATGCTCTAATTGAGAGATAATGGCCCTTCCAAGCAAGGCAAAACTAATTAAAGTCCTGCTTGTGTTACACTGTGAGCAAATCATCAATACTCAAAGGTCAAACTGAACAAGGAAAGTCTTGTAACTGAGGACAGGTCATGGCTCAGTGGTATAGCTTTGTTTTGCATGGCTCTGTGGTAGAGCCTCTGGCCCCCTTCCTCGCATTTACGGAGCAATGAATGCACTTCTCAATCCATTTTTTCTACTGATACCCCTTTTTTTTTGGTGAGCTGGATTTTACTCGTGCGGAGAATAGATAAAAAATCCAACTGCACCGAATTGTGGCTGTGGTTCCTGGCGGGGTTTTCCAGGCTTGAGTGGGGTCATGGTCTTGGTGGATCTTTGTTCCTAACGGCTTTCGGCCTTCGGTGATCTCAGGCTTTGCGGGAGCTCAATTGCTGGGCAAATTCTTGACTCCCCTTTAAATTTGCCCCCTAACCAACAATAACGTAAACCCACTTACAATTCCCTGGCTTCGCCAAATATCCAATCACAATAATCTTTAAAAAGGACATACAGCATGAAGGGGATATTGCCATTAAGAAACAAGTCCTCTGTTTGTATTCCTTCTGTGCAGGTCTTACATACAACATCCACAAAATCCAGGGCTTATGATGAAACACAAAAACTTCAGACGATCATATTTCACCAAGAGACATGTTAACCTCCACTCCAGAAAAAAGATCTCTAAAGGTGGGCGATAAAAAGCACCACTTCTTAGCTTCCTAAATTGTTTTGAAATGTAGTGCCGAGAACAAAGCTTCCTAAAACAATGTGTTCCCCGCTCTCTCGCCTACCTTAAGTAGTAGGCCATCAACTTTAATGAAGCGATACCAGCAAACACTAGATCAAAGTGTTAAAATAATGAGTGAAAAATGTAGAGTAACATCATCAAGGTCTCTTCCCACCCCCCACCCCCACCTTGATATTTGGATATCATATTTAAAGACAGAGTTCACATTTGGACACAACTTTAAGGTGAAGTTCAGCTGCAGTGGTCACGAACTGAGCTTGTTGTGACGCCTGCCCACAATTCTCAATCCTCGGCCCTTCCTTTCTTGCACAGAAAATCACATTTAGAAGCTAACTCCAATTAATCATGACGTATGAATGAAATGAGTTAACCAGAACTAGGCGTGGTCTAGAATGCGGAAGAATGAGGTACCGGAGTGCTGAGGTGGTTGAATGGACTAGACCAGAGGTCCCCAAACTTTTTAAACAGGGGGCCAGTTCACTGTCCCTCAGACTGTTGGAGGGCCGGACTAAAAAAAACTATGAACAAATTCCTATGCACAAATGATTGTAAAATGTTTGATTTCACCTTTCAGCCTTTCTGTCATGGTCTATTTTTAGAACAGTGACCAAAGTATGTCAAGTACAGGGTGGGCTCCAAATATTGTTGGGGAAGCTGTGGAATACCTTCCCCTGTAAAAAAAAAGCAGAACTTTCCCAATGAAGCATTCCATCTAACCCAGGATCAGGTATCTTCCTGGGTTCTTTCCTCCCTAGCAGCCAGCGAGCGATTTGCCAGCCTGGCTGATGCCAATGGGAGTGAGGTGGAACAGAAAGCTTGAGAGCAACACATGGAGTAGCCGAGAGGGAAGGGCGGAACAGGAGTTGCCACGTGTAAGGTTTCCAACTCTGGGTCAGAAAATTCACGGAGATTTGGGGGTGCCATCATGTGACTGCAATCAACGGCCGTTGGGGCCGGTTCCTCCTCTCCCTCGAGCCCCCACTGCACATGAATGGAGCCATCGCCACCATGCCTGGCGGGCCGGATAAATGCCTTCAGGGGGCCACATTTGGCCCCTGGGCCGTAGTTTGGGGACCCCTGGACTAGACCACTTCAGACTGCAGGTAGGAAAATACACATTTTCAAAGTCCCCCAACATTAGTAATTCCCTGACAGAGGCATAGCTAGGGAAAATGGAGCCCTCTGCAAAATCTGAGTTTTGCGCCATCTTCCACCCCCCCCCCCCCAAGTTTGTTTGTGTTTTTTGTATTGTAGTGGTTTTTCAATTTTTGGCCTGCAGGGGGCGTGGGCTTTTGGACTCCCAAGTTATGGATTCCCAAAGGGGGTGCCCCCATCCCTCATTGTTTCCAATGGGAGCTAAGAGGAGATGGGGCTACACCTTTGAGGGTCCGTAGCTTTGGACCCCCTGAACCAAACTTTACCAAACCTGGATGATATCATCAGGAGAGTCTCCTAAAGATACCCTGAAATTTTGGTACTGCTAGGCTAAAATCCCACACCCCCTGCAGGCCAAAAACGGAAAAAACACTAATTTTTTTTTAAAAAAACTGAATTTTTGCGCACGCCCCAGGCGCGCGCCTGGTGCAACACACACTGGCCCCCTTGTAGCTTTGCTTCTGTTCCCTGAACATTGGTACCTCATAAAAAGGGCTAGGCTAGAACACTCCTTCCTAATGTGTTATTTTTTTCTTTTCAGGGACCACTTATATGGAGGGATGGGGAACAGCCCACCTATAATCTGCAATGGTATAGTCTGTTTTACAACCTCATATCATACATAGTGCAGGTGTTCGTTTCCTCCCCCCGCCCCCCAACCATTATTCAAAATTTAGAGTGCCTGGACTAATTTCCAAAATAGTAGTAGTAGTGTTGGTTTTCATAATTCTGCTTTTTCTCTCTATGGCCCTCTCCTCAAGCATTGCGCGGCCATTAGCGGTTTTTCAAACCACTTTCACAACTGTTTGCAAGTGGATTTTGCTATTCCGCACAGCTTCAAAGAACACTGAAAGTTTGAAAGTGCATTATTCTGCATGTGCAGAATGAGCCTACATTTAAGCAGCTTGAAAGCAGCTTACAATCACCTTCACTTCCCCTCCCCCACCTCGTGAGGCAGGTGAGGCTCGTGAGGCAGGTGAGGCTGAGAGAGTTCAGAGAGAACTGTGACTAGCCCAAGGCCTCCCAGCAAGCAGAACAGATTATTGGGAATTGCCCAACATTATTTATTGTATTTATTTAACACATTTATATCCTACCTTATCACCCTGAGACTCCAGGAAGTTGTTTCTGAATTTCATACAGAACGCTGACGTGTCATTTGCCACAGCTTTCAGTGATCTTTTCCCCTCCAATTGATTAAAAACTGGCGGGAAAAAAAGCAATGAGCAGGTTTTTAAGTAGAACGGTATCAGCATGCTGTAGTGATTAAGAGCAGTCTCTCTAATCTGGAGAATCGGGTTTGATTCCCCACTCCTCCACACGAGCATCTGACTCTTACCAGGTGAAATAACTTTGTTCTCCTCTCTTCTCCACATGAAGCCTGCTGAGTGACCTCGGGCTTGCCACCGTTCTCTCAGATCTCTCTCAGCCCCACCTACCTCACAAGGTGACCGTTGCGGGGAGGGAAAGAGCGGCCGCGACTTACCACGGCCGCCATTGCTGATGGGGAAGGGACAGCCTCCTAGGTAGCTGTCGCCTTCCCCATTGCCTCACGAGCTCCCAATAGCTCGCGAGGTTTCTAGCTTTGCCACGCAGGAGCTACAAGCCTCCACTGACGTCACTGGAGGAGGTGGGGCCAGGTGGCCTATTTTAGGTCTGGCCTGGCCTAATCCCTCCCCATTTTGCCGGAGCGAACACGTGTCCCACCCACCTCTCCCTGTTTTGACATTTTGTTAATGCATGTTTATTTTGTTGAAGGGTTGGCGGATTGCGCATGGAGGACTGATCTTTAGCTTGGGGGACCGCGGGCAAAAATGCCCACTTTTTGGGAACCTCCTTATGAGGTTAGGGGTGGAGCAAGCCAAGGGGTAACCTGCCCAGATGTGGGCTTCTATGGCTTGCGCCCCTGGCAGCAAAGAGTCTTCAGGAAGCGGCAACCGCCCATCAGGAATCTCACAGCTGCTCCAGCGTGTGTTAATTTGTCATCGGCAGGTGTGCTGAGAAAAATTTAGGTGGCTGGGGGACAGCACTTGTGCTGCCCAGCTCACAGGTCATAAGATCAGGCCACCTATGCTGCTCCTTACGCTTTGTTTTTACCTTGAACCAATTTTGTTAATAAAATAACTTTTACCACACACAAAGTGATGTTGCATTTCACATTTATTTCATGAAGGGCTAGGAGGGTTATTAGCTACTTCCCTCTAACAGCAAAGGGATGCCAATTGCAAGCCACTTTGAGACACAACAGAAGAGAAAAGTGGGGTATAAAAAAACAACGGCTCTTCTTTTTGTGTTAATGTTTCACAAATATGCAGGAGCACACATATGCACATCACTGAAACATGACAAAAAAGAATTCTGATACAGTCATATGCTTCAAGTGTGCTTTTTGTGTGGTGTTTTATCAATGTAAATGAGCCAAAGAAACCAAAAGATGTGGCAAACGGCATGATCCAATTCCAAAATTCTTCATTTTTTATTTGTTAAAATGTAACTGGGGAGGGGCTGGATTTTCAGAGAAATCATAGAAAGCAACTAAGAAACAAATCTGTTATCTGGGGTGCTGTGTGGTTTCCGGGCTGTATGGCCGTGTTCTAGCAGCATTCTCTCCTGACGTTTCGCCTGCATCTGTGGCTGGCATCTTCAGAGGATCTGAGATTCAGATGCCAGCCTCAGATGCAGGTGAAACGTCAGGAGAGAATGCTGCTAGAACACGACCATACAGCCTGGAAACCACACAGCACCCCAGTGATTCTGGTTGTGAAAGCCTTCGACAATACAAAATCTGTTATCCCTCACCAAAGTACCATTTCCACAGGTATAGTATTGGCATATGTTCTGGAAGGACATAATCGCCACACACTAAACCAGCTAGTTAACAGCACATTTTAAAACAAGGTAAGCTAGCCCCTTCATATGTAGTGCTGCAATTTGGTTTTATCTCCCAGTGTGGATGTTCATTGTAGTTTCAATCCATGCAACAATAAGTGTTTCCCATTTCTGAAACAGCAGGTCTCCTTCAAAGATGAGGGTGTACAAGACAGGACAGAACAGCAGAGGCAGCTAAAGCCATTTGACAAAAACACACACACAAATATACCGTGAAGGGGTAGGAAAATAGAACCCTTGGAGGTATCCAATATACCCTGGCGTGACATTCATTTCTTCTTCAATAGGTTGTGGGGATCAAATTGTACACCTGATTGGTCGCTGGACTAGCCCTACAGGTAAGACCTTTAACAGCTCCCCTGGCAGCTGTAAACCTATTCAATTAAGATAGAAAAAGGAAATTGCTGAGCAGTTTATGTTCCCACAGGAAGTGTTAGAAAGCATAGCAAGAAGTCAGAAAATAAACCTCTTGTTAGTAAAGAGCCCAAGAATCTCCAGAGCACCTTGAAAGTGGGAACTTTTCTGAAGGTTTTGTGGAATGGGGTAGGAAAAATGGGTCACACTCCACCACTTGGCAACTGGTCCAGGAGGTGTTATTTATCTAGTGACTAATAAAAGATATTACACAACCTTCATAACTTCACTTCATTTGGGGGGGAAAAGTTCCTCAGCAGTTTCAGCATCTACCAGTTTCAGACAGAGACATCTTAAGAAGAGAAGAAGAAGAGTTTGGATTTATATCCCCCCTTTCTCTCCTGTAGGAGACTCAAAGGGGTTTACAATCTCCTTGCCCTTCCCCCCTCACAACAAACACCCAGTGAAGTGGGTGGGGCTGAGAGAGCTCGGAAAAGCTGTGATTAGCCCAATGTCACCCAGCTGGCATGTGTGGGAGTGCAAAGGCTAATCTGAATTCCCCAGATAAGCCTCCACAGCTCAGGCAGCAGAGTGGGGAATCAAACCCGGTTCCTACAGATTAGAATGCACCTGCTCTTAACCACTACGTCACTGCTGCTCCTTTCCTCTCCTCAAAGAAAAAGGCTTCTTTTCTTGCAGCCTTAGTGCAGTGTGCTGCTAAGGGGGGTTTTTTGTGACAGGAAACAAAGAATAGTAACTTCACCTTTCCCCCACTGATTGGTATGTGCTCAGAAAAACCTATGGCATTTATTTACATGTTAAAACCCTTCCCAGTTTCTGAGTGCTGATTTAGCGCCATTTCCAAAATGGAAATTTCAGTACAGTAGTCTATAACAATGGTAGCCTTTTCCCTTTTCTCTTGTGTGTCTTTAGAAGTGCTTTGAACACTTCCCATCTCTTGTGGGGCTTAAGAGGCCCTAGAGCTGAAAATTCCCAGTATCTAGATTCTCCTTCTCATGATCTCTCCCATCACATATTTTTAATAGGGTTCTCCCAGACATTTACTTGGCAGGTAAATGCCTTCACCTACAAATAGTATTCATAGTCAGTTTTTAGAACGGTTGGTATATATGTTTATTTAGTGAGTCCTGAGTTTAATTTGCTTTGTATAGTATATTCTTATGTCTTGGCGTAGTCTTGGTCTGTAAAAATGTGCTGTAAACTGACCCAGTGGGCCCCAAAAGCAATGTCAAGAGAAAAATCCATATAAATAAAATGATGGAGAAGAGTAGCCTCAGGTATTTTATGAAGCTCATAAATCATAGAGTGCTCACCGGATTTACAGAATCCCTTGGAAGGATAACTGATACAAAGAAAGTTAGCTTCGCCTATATCTTAGGGTTGCTCACAAATGTTCTCTAAATTCAGTATTTTGCTTTGTTTGCTTCAGTTTAAGGGATAGTTGGAAAAAAATACCCATATGATCAGCAGGGACATGGTTTCACTGTTGTTTACTACTATATCATTGCTTTGGTCATTCCTTTTAATACTGTTCTCTTTCTCCTTCTTAATCATCAACATTCTCAACCTTATTTGTTGCCCCAATCTAATTTGCTGTCCTGAACCATGTGATTTTGTTGGAGCATTTATGAAGTCATTATATAGGACTCCATAAGCTAAGTTATGTGGTTCACCCCAGAGAATAGGATTAAATGGTAACATAAAGCAACTGAGAGCAGAGGCCCCCCAATCTTGTTGAGAGCAGAGGCCCCCCAATCTGTGCATGCTACTACCTGTCCCTAAAAGTACCGTCATGAACTGGCTGCCATTTTTGTTTTGAGGAAGAGAAACTGTGTGGTTTCAGTTCCCAGAAGAATAGGAAAGTTTGATCCCTGCATGACCATAGAGAGAGGAGGCCAAGCTCAGAGGTGTCAGGAAAGTCTAAAACCAGTGTTATGTGGGTATGACACAATTGCCCAGAACATGTCAGCATTGGCTCATTCCGCACATGCAGAATGATGCACTTTCAAACTGCTTTCTGTGCTCTTTGAAGCTGTGCGGAATAGCAAAATCCACTTGCAAACAGTTGTGAAAGTGGTTTGAAAACACATTATTTTGTGTTTGCGGAAGGGGCCATTGTGTTCATAGGACATTACCTCAAGCTCCTTTTCCCCCCTTTTCCATGAAGCAAATGGAAACATGTCTGGTTGCCATAGTACCCATGAACAACATGTTGGGGATCACTGAATGAGATCATGACTATTCAGCAGTCCCATTTCGGTGGAGTGTGAGCCAGCACACTTGTTCCCACTCCCCCTCTATGTGTATTTAAATCAGTACACACAGCATGGAGTGAACAGGGCTTTAGGGGGAAAAAACACCCTAATTTATTGTACCAGCCACCTTGGGAGGTTGTTAAATACACGCTTGGAAGGACGTGGTGTCAGATACCTGTCTGCAGTTATTTCAATTAACACCAAGATCATGTAAGTCGTTATTTGGAGGGGAAATGTGTCATTTAAAGATCACGTCTGTATTAGTGAGGCTGCTGTGCGGAAACTGCATGCTGGGAGGGTTTTTTTTAAAAGGCCTGATTTCTTTATGTGTTATACTGGTCTTTGCTTCACTGTTTTCTAATTCTGCGATCCACCTTCAAGCGCAGTAAATAAATAAATAAATAATGCTTACAATCTAGTCTTCAAGCCAAGAGTTTCTGGGAGCAGCAGTGGCGTAGGAGGTTAAGAGCTCGTGTATCTAATCTGGAGGAACCAGGTTTGATTCCCCGCTCTGCCGCCTGAGCTGTGGAGGCTTACCTGGGGAATTCAGATTAGCCTGTACACTCCCACACACGCCAGCTGGGTGACCTTGGGCTAGTCACAGCTTCTCGGAGCATTCTCAGCCCCACCCACCACACAGGGTGTTTGTTGTGAGGGGGGAAGGGCAAGGAGATTGTAAGCCCCTTTGAGTCTCCTGCAGGAGAGAAAGGGGGGATATAAATCCAAACTCCTCTTCTTCTTCTTCTTCTTCTTGGTCAGGCAGTTAATAAAGCCCGGCCTTCTTAATTCTAGCATGGCCCACAGATTCACGTACTCTCAGCTTCTGTTAAAAATACAGAACTTTTTTTTTTTACAGGAACAAGATGCCCAGATTTCCAGTGTGCAAAGAAAACATACCTGCTCGTTTAGGACCTAAGCACATAGTGTCCTTGATAGAAAACGCTTGAAAGACAAAGAAGATTTGGGAGGGATTACAGATACATAAGATACATATTTGGGAATAAAACAAAATTATACACTATTTAAAGACAACTACACAAAAAGTGTGGGTGAAGCTATACCTGAGGAGATGATCTAATCTAAAAACCTCATGGCTAGAAAGAATTTCTACCATAAAAATGAATGTATCATCAAAACTGAAATTCCTGTTTCAGATTTACCAATCTATATACAATTAAAACCCCTTGAAGGAATGACAGAAACACATAAATAAGTTCATAATTATAGAACATACGGAAAGCTTACTGATATTTTTCTTTAAAAATGGGGAGCAGAGGAGGAGGTTGTTGAAATGATAGTTATTACTAATAATCCTTTTGTTGTGTTGTTAATGTTCAAAGGGAGGAAATATTTAAATATATTATGGATAGATGAACTCAACTTTTAATATTCAGGAAGTATGTTTAGAAATTTATGTTCAGATTTATAACGTTTATCCCCACAGCAAGTTTTTTATCTATTTTATTTCATCACAATACATCTTATAGCACTGTCATGTTTATGAAGTATTATATAGGGTATATTATGATTTATGCTCAGATTTATCATGATAACCACCATTTAATGGTCACTATTATACCACTATTTTCTATTCATAATTCTGACTATCATCATTTGTTGTTTATTTTATCATCGGTTAGGATGGATATATAGACAGACAGACAGACGACAGACAGACAGACAGACAGACAGACAGACAGGCAGGCAGGCAGACAGACGATGACAGACAGACAGACAGACAGACAGACAGACAGACAGACAGACAGACAGAC
>NC_059431.1:110416595-110454097 GCF_021028975.2 Sphaerodactylus townsendi | reverse complement strand
ACAAATTCCGTTCCTTTCCTCTCCCCACAATAGGCATCCTGTGAGGTAAGTGGGGGTTGAGAGAGTTCTGAGAGAATTGTGACGGGCCCATGTGTAGGAGCAGGGAAACAAATCCAGTTCACCAGTTAAGAGTCCACTGCTCACATGGAGGAGTGGGGAATCAAAACCAGTTCTCAAGATTAGAGTCCGCTGCTCTTAACCACTACACCACATCTTCAAAGAGAAAGTGGGGAACTCCTTCCTTCCTGAGGCTACACTCCCAAGAACACTTTTGTGGGTGTAAGACCATTGAATAAAATGGGAATTTCTTTTGAGTAGACCCACTTAGTTTTGACTTCAAGTTCACCCACATTCAGGGTAAACTGGAGTGGGCAGTGAGTGAAAGACCTGTAAATATTGAATGAATTAAACTGTTGGAAGAGAGGGTTTTTGGGTTTTTTTAGCAGTAGGACAAAAAACTATAGATAGCTACTTTCTACTGCTGGTGACAGTAGCAAGAGGACTTGACCTGGGGCATACAGACTGCCGCAGTGGTTAAGAAGGCCCAGCAAAGACTGTACTATCTGAGACTTTTAAGGAAACAACAACTGAATGGAAAACTCCTGGTGTCCTTTTACCGCTGTGCTATAGAGAGTGTCTTAACCTACTGCATCTGTGTATGGTTCTCCAGTTGCACAGTGGCAGATAGGAAGGCGCTCCAAAGGGTAATCACTACTGCACAGAGGATTATTGGCTGCCCTCCCCCCTCCTTGGAAGAACTCTATAATTCCCAAAGCCTAAAGAAAGCCCAAAATATTCTGAGAGACCCGTCTCATCCAGCACACTCTCTTTTTGAACTGTTACCATCCGGCAGACGATACAGGTCTATCAAAACTAGGACAAAGAGGCTTAGAGACAGCTTCTACTCTAGAGCTGTGGCTATGCTGAACTCCGCGGCTTCGTGTTGATGTGTTTGGGGCTGTGTGGGGATGGGTGGAGGAAGGGGAAAGTGAGGATGGGGTATGAGTCTGAAATTGCGTGCATTGGGGACTGCTGCTGTAAATTTTGTTGTGCGTGCACAATGACAATAAATGCTTATGCTTATGATTACATGTTATTGATTCCATTGAAACTGGTGGAGAAAAGCTGCAGAGACCTCCTCCTCAAAAAGGTCCAATGATTTTGGATCGGGACCAGCTGCACAAATGCTGCAACTCCTTGGTAGAAAAAAGGTGTTTCCATAGCTGGAACATTCAGATGTGTTTCAGTGCTTCTATCTTTCCCGGGCCGCTACACAAGGGCAAGAGAGAGATTATAGCAATGGCATTTATGTATGGAAATATAGGGGAAAAAGTAATTCATTACTGGGCAACGATATGTCCATTAATTTGTCAAAATAAAAGGCTATTAAAGCCAAAGTAATACAAAATAATTTCTCTCTGCCAATTGAACTCCACTGTGCCATGAATCACATACTGAGATAACAGTGCAGAACTCCTCTTCCCCTGCTCAATTTTCTTAAAATAATTAGTGGCAATTTATCGAGTTTGGAAAGCAACCACTTTTCGTTGGTGAGGCTTTTAATGGGAGAAAATCCTTGGCAGCCTGGGCACGGAAGTATTTTATTTATGGCTGTGAATGAAATTGAATCTTGATCTCAAACAGATGATATTTTCCTCTGGAGTACTATGCCTAAGCTTTAATATGGCTTCCTGAGAGGCAAACCAAAGAATTGGCAACATCAAGGGGAAAGGACTCTCTCAAGGTCGTGCAGCTGTTTGTAGTAAAGGAAAATAGCCCCGTGAAGCTACTCTTGATGTCCCTGGGACGGTAATGTCTATCCAGGTGAGAAATTTATGAAAAACCTTTTTCCCAGCCTTGCTACCTGAGGACGTACCAAATGAAGCATAGGAAGTTCGAGGACGCCTTAAAAATGTCTAAAAATGTAATTAGCGCAAGGGGAGGTTTCAGTCCAGCACCATTTCCCCTATCTGAAACAGTTCCCTGGAGCGCTTATTTGCCTGGCTCAGGAAACATATAGGAGTGGAAGGTTTAACTTCCCCCTGTCCTCATCTGAATTGGAGACTTTGTGCCCGATGATTGAGGTTTTTTTTTCATAAGCCCTGGGAATGCTGATCAAGGAAACCAGCAACATTTTGTCTGGTTGGAACTTATGTTTGCCAACCTCCAGATGGGGCCTGGAGATCTCCCAGAATTACCAGTGATCTCAAGACGACCGAGACCAGGTCCTCTGGAGAAAAAAATGGCAACTTTGGAAGGTTGACTCGACGGCATCACATCATCCTGAGTTCCAACCCTTTCCCAAACCCTGCCCTCTCAGGGTTCCCCCTGGGAATCTCTAGGGATTTCACAACCCAGTCTTGGCAGCCCGAAAATAGGTTGAGTTAGGTGCTTTTCCTGTCTTTAAAAATATATATATATTGTATTTAATAGCAGTTTATTTGTTATAAATATAAACAGAACAGGAAAAAGATAGAAACCATATCACAACAAAAATTACAACTACATCAAAAGAAGAAAAGAAAATGTGTGCATGTATAGTATATATAAAGTGTCTGTCTGTCTGTCTGTCTGTCTGTCTGTCTGTCTAGCTATCTAATCATAACCGATGATAAAATATACAGCAAATGATGGTAGCCACAACTATGAGCAGTAAATAGTGGTATAATAATGACCATTAAATGGTGGTTATCATGATAAATCTGAGCATAAATCATAATATACCCTATATAATACTTCATAAACATGACAATATTATAAGATGTATTGTGATGAAATGAAATAGATAAAAAACTTGCAGTGGGGATAAATGTTATAAATCTGAACATAAATTTCTAAACATACTTCCTGAATATTAAAAGTTGAGTTCACATATTATTATCATCTATCCATAATATATTTAAATATTTCCTCCCTTTCAACATTAACCACATGACAAAAAGATTATTAGTAATAACTATCATTTCAACAACCTCCTCCTCTGCTCCCCATTTTTAAAGAATAAGATCAGTAAGCTTTCCGTGTGTTCTATATGAACTTATTTATGTGTTTCTGCCATTCCTTCAAGGGGTTTTAATTGTATATAGATTGGTAAATCTGAAACAGGAATTTCAGTTTTGATGATACATTCATTTTTATGGTAGAAATTCTTTCTAGCCATGAGGTTTTTAGATTAGACCATCTCCTCAGGTAATCTTATAGCTTCACCCACACTTTTTGTGTAGTTGTCTTTAAATAGTGTATAATTTTGTTTTATTCCCAAATATGTATCTTATGTATCTGTAATCCCTCCAAAATCTTCTTTGTCTATCAAGCGTTTTCTATCAAGGACACTATGTGCTTAGGTCCTAAACGAGCAGGTATGTTTTCTTTGCACACTGGAAATCTGGGCATCTTTTTCCCGTAAAAAAAAAAAGTTCTGTATTTTTAACAGAAGCAGAGAGTACGTGAATCTGTGGGCCATGCTAGAATTAAGAAGGCCGGGCTTTATCAACTGCCTGACCAAGAAGAAGAAGAAGAAGAAGAGGAGTTTGGATTTATATCCCCCCTTTCTCTCCTGCAGGAGACTCAAAGGGGCTTACAATCTCCTTGCCCTTCCCCCCTCACAACAAACACCCTGTGTGGTGGGTGGGGCTGAGAATGCTCCGAGAAGCTGTTCAGAGCTCCAAGGTCACCCAGCTGGCATGTGTGGGAGTGTACAGGCTAATCTGAATTCCCCAGGTAAGCCTCCACAGCTCAGGCGGCAGAGCGGGGAATCAAACCTGGTTCCTCCAGATTAGATACACGAGCTCTTAACCTCCTACGCCACTGCTGCTCCCAGAAACTCTTTACGGAAGACTAGATTGTAAGCATTATTTATTTATTTTTTACTGCGCTTCAAGGTGGATCGCAGAATTAGAAAACAATGAAGCAAAGACCAGTATAACACAAAGAAAATGGGCCTTTTTATAATAAAAAAACCCCCTCCCAGCATGCAGTTTCCATACAGCAGCCTCACTAGTACAGACGTGATCTTGAAATGACACATTTCCCCTCCAAATAATGACTTACATGATCTTGGTGTTAATTGAAATAACTGCAGACAGGTATCTGACACCACGACCTTCCAAGCGTGTATTTAACAACCTCCCAAGGTGGCTGGTACAATAAATTAGGGTGTTTTTTTTCTAAAGCCCTGTTCACTCCATGCTGTGTGTACTGATTTCAATACACATAGAAAGGGAGTGGGAACAAGTGTGCTGGCTCACACTCCACCGAAATGGGACTGCTGAATAGTCATGATCTCATTCAGTGATCCCCAACATGTTGTTCATGGGTACTATGGCAACCAGACATGTTTCCTTGTGCCCATTTGCTTCTTGGAAAAGGGGGGGGGAGGAGCTTGAGGTAATGTCCTATGAGCTGATTAAGCAACACAATGGCCCCTTCCACACACACAAAATAATGTGTTTTCAAACCACTTTCACAACTGTTTGCAAGGCTTCAAAGAGCACTAAAAGTAGTTTGAAAGTGCATTATTCTGCATGTGCGGAATGAGCCAATGCTGACATGTTCTGGGCAATTGTGTCATACCCCCATAACACTGGTTTTAGACTTTCCTGACAACTCTGAACTTGGCCTCCTCTCTCTATGGTCATGCAGGGATCAAACTTTCCTATTCTTCTGGGAACTGAAACCACGCAGTTTCTCTTCCTCAAAGCAAAAATGGCAGCCAGTTCATGATGGTACTTTTAGGGACAGGTAGTAGTATGCACAGGCTCAACAAGATTGGGGGGCCTCTGCTCTCAGTTGCTTTATGTTACCATTTAATCCTATTCTCTGGGGTGAACCACATAACTTAGCTTATGGAGTCCTATATAATGACTTCATAAATGCTCCAACAAAATCACATGGTTCAGGACAGCAAATTAGATTGGGGCAACAAATAAGGTTGAGAATGTTGATGATTAAGAAGGAGAAAGAGAACAGTATTAAAAGGAATGACCAAAGCAATGATAGAGTAGTAAACAACAGTGAAACTATGTCCCTGCTGATCATATGGGTATTTTTTCCATATGGGTATTTGTCCCTGCTGATCATATGGGTATTTTTTTAAAACTGAAGCAAACAAAGCAAAATACTGAATTTAGAGAACATTTGTGAGCAACCCTAAGATATAGGTGAAGCTAACTTTCTTTGTACCAGTTTTCCTTCCAAGGGATTCTATAAATCCGGTGAGCACTCTATGATTTATGAGCTTCATAAAATACCTGAGGCTACTCTTCTCCATCATTTTATTTATATGGATTTTTCTCTTGACATTGCTTTTGGGGCCCACTGGGTCAGTTTACAGCACATTTTTACAGACCAAGACTACGCCAAGACATAAGAATATACTATACAAAGCAAATTAAACTCAGGACTCACTAAATAAACATATATACCAGCCATTCTAAAAACTGACTATGAATACTATTTGTAGGTGAAGGCATTTACTTGCCAAGTAAATGTCTGGGAGAACCCTATTAAAGGTATGTGATGGGAGAGATCATGAGAAGGAGAATCTAGATACCGGGAATTTTCAGCTCTAGGGCCTCTTAAGCCCCACAAGAGATGGGAAGTGTTCGAAGCACTTTTAAAGACACGCAAGAGAAAAGGGGAAAGGCTACCATTGTTACAGACTACTGTACTGAAATTTCCATTTTGGAAATGGCGCTAAATCAGCACTCAGAAACTGGGAAGGGTTTTAACTTGTAAATAAATGCCATAGGTTTTTCTGAGCACATAACAATCAGTGGGGGAAAGGTGAAGTTACTATTCTTTGTTTCCTGTCACAAAAAACCCCCCTTAGCAGCATACTGCACTAAGGCTGCATGAAAAGAAGCCTTTTTCTTTGAGGAGAGGAAAGGAGCAGCAGTGACGTAGTGGTTAAGAGCAGGTGCATTCTAATCTGGAGGAACTGGGTTTGATTCCCCGCTCTGCCGCCTGAGCTGTGGAGGCTTATCTCGGGAATTCAGATTAGCCTGTGCACTCCCACACACGCCAGCTGGGTGACATTGGGCTAATCACAGTTTTTCCGAGCTCTCTCAGCCCCACCCACTTCACTGGGTGTTTGTTGTGAGGGGGGAAGGGCAAGGAGATTGTAAACCCCTTTGAGTCTCCTACAGGAGAGAAAGGGGGGATATAAATCCAAACTCTTCTTCTTCTGTTCTTAAGATGTCTCTGTCTGAAACTGGTAGATGCTGAAACTGCTGAGAAACTTTTTCCCCCCAAATGAAGTGAAGTTATGAAGGTTGTGTAATATCTTTTATTAGTCACTAGACAAATAACACCTCCTGGACCAGTTGCCAAGTAGCTGAGTGTTACCCATTTTTCCTACCCCATTCCACAAAACCTTCAGAAAAGTTCCCACTTTCAAGGTGCTCTGGAGATTCTTGGGCTCTCTACTAACAAGAGGTTTATTTTCTGACTTCTTGCTATGCTTTCTAACACTTCCTGTGGGAACAGAAACTGCTCAGCAATTTCCTTTTTCTATCTTAATTGAATAGGTTTACAGCTGCCAGGGGAGCTGTTAAAGGTCTTACCTGTAGGGCTAGTCCAGCGACCAATCAGGTGTACAATTTGATCCCCACAACCTATTGAAGAAGAAATGAATGTCACGCCAGGGTATATTGGATACCTCCAAGGGTTCTATTTTCCTACCCCTTCACGGTATATTTGTGTGTGTGTTTTTGTCAAATGGCTTTAGCTGCCTCTGCTGTTCTGTCCTGTCTTGTACACCCTCATCTTTGAAGGAGACCTGCTGTTTCAGAAATGGGAAACACTTATTGTTGCATGGATTGAAACTACAATGAACATCCACACTGGGAGATAAAACCAAATTGCAGCACTACATATGAAGGGGCTAGCTTACCTTGTTTTAAAATGTGCTGATAACTAGCTGGTTTAGTGTGTGGCGATTATGTCCTTCCAGAACATATGCCAATACTATACATGTGGAAATGGTACTTTGGTGAGGGATAACAGATTTTGTATTGTCGAAGGCTTTCACAACCAGAATCACTGGGGTGTTGTAGGCTTCCAGGCTGTAAGGAGTCAGTATTCTAGCAGCAGCCTGACGCTGGCCTGAATCTGAGGCTGGCATCTGAATCTCAGATCCTCTGAAGATGCCAGCCACAGATGCAGGCGAAACGTCAGGAGAGAATGCTGCTAGAACACGGCCATACAGCCCGGAAACCACACAGCACCCCAGATAACAGATTTGTTTCTTAGTTGCTTCCTATGATTTCTCTGAAAATCCAGCCCCTCCCCAGTTACGTTTTAACAAATAAAAAATGAAGAATTTTGGAATTGGATCATGCCGTTTGCCACATCTTTTGGTTTCTTTGGCTCATTTACATTGATAAAACACCACACAAAAAGCACACTTGAAGCATATGACTGTATCAGAATTCTTTTTTTTGTCATGTTTCAGTGATGTGCATATGTGTGCTCCTGCATATTTGTGAAACATTAACACAAAAAGAAGAGCCGTTGTTTTTTTATACCCCACTTTTCTCTTCTGTTGTGTCTCAAAGTGGCTTGCAATTGGCATCCCTTTGCTGTTTGAGGGAAGTAGCTAATAACCCTCCTAGCCCTTCATGAAATAAATGTGAAATGCAACATCACTTTGTGTGTGGTAAAAGTTATTTTATTAACAAAATTGGTTCAAGGTAAAAACAAAGCGTAAGGAGCAGCATAGGGGGCCTGATCTTATGACCTGTGAGCTGGGCAGCACGAGTGCTGTCCCCCAGCCACCTAAATTTTTCTCAGCACACCTGCCGATGACAAATTAACACACGCTGGAGCAGCTGTGAGATTCCAGATGGGCGGTTGCCACTTCCTGAAGACTCTTTGCTGCCAGGGGCGCAAGCCATAGAAGCCCATGTCTGGGCAGGTGACCCCTTGGCTTGCTCCACCCCTAACCTCATAAGGAGGTTCCCAAAAAGCAGGCATTTTTGCCTGCTGTCCCCCAAGCTAAAGATCAGTCCCCCATGCACAATCCGCCAACCCTTCAACAAAATAAGCATGCATTAACAAAATGTCAAAACGGGGAGAGGTGGGTGGGACACGTGTTCGCTCCGGCAAAATGGGGAGGGATTAGGCCAAGCCAGACCTAAAATAGGCCAGCTGGCCCCACCTCCTCCAGTGACGTCAGTGGAGGCTTGTAGCTCCCGCGTGGCAAAGCTAGAAACCTCGCGAGCTATTGGGAGCTCGTGAGGCAATGGGGAAGGCGACAGCTACCTAGGAGGCTGTCCCTTCCCCATCAGCAATGGCGGCCGTGGTAAGTCGCAGCCGCTCTTTCCCTCCCCGCAACGGTCACCTTGTGAGGTAGGTGGGGCTGAGAGAGATCTGAGAGAACGGTGGCAAGCCCGAGGTCACTCAGCAGGCTTCATGTGGAGAAGAGAGGAGAACAAAGTTATTTCACCTGGTAAGAGTCAGATGCTCGTGTGGAGGAGTGGGGAATCAAACCCGATTCTCCAGATTAGAGACTGCTCTTAATCACTACAGCATGCTGATACCGTTCTACTTAAAAACCTGTTCATTGCTTTTTTTCCCGCCAGTTTTTAATCAATTGGAGGGGAAAAGATCACTGAAAGCTGTGGCAAACGACACGTCGGCGTTCTGTATGAAATTCAGAAACAACTTCCTGGAGTCTCAGGGTGATAAGGTAGGATATAAATGTGTTAAATAAATACAATAAATAATGTTGGGCAATTCCCAATAATCTGTTCTGCTTGCTGGGAGGCCTTGGGCTAGTCACAGTTCTCTCTGAACTCTCTCAGCCTCACCTGCCTCACGAGCCTCACCTGCCTCATGAGGTGGGGGAGGGGAAGTGAAGGTGATTGTAAGCTGCTTTCAAGCTGCTTAAACTTTAGGCTCAATCTGCACATGCAGAATAATGCACTTTCAAACTTTCAGTGTTCTTTGAAGCTGTGCGGAATAGCAAAATCCACTTGCAAACAGTTGTGAAAGTGGTTTGAAAATGCACTATTTTGCCTGTGCGGAAGGGCCCATAGAGAAAAGCAGGGTATGAAAACCAACACTACTACTACTATTTTGGAAATTAGTCCAGGCACTCTAAATTTTGAATAATGGTTGGGGGGCGGGGGGAGGAAACGAACACCTGCACTATGTATGATATGAGGTTGTAAAACAGACTATAGGATTATAGGTGGGCTGTTCCCCATCCCTCCATATAAGTGGTCCCTGAAAAGAAAAAAAATAACACATTAGGAAGGAGTGTTCTAGCCTAGCCCTTTTTATGGGGTACCAATGTTCAGGGAACAGAAGCAAATCTACAAGGGGGCCAGTGTGTGTTGCACCAGGCGTGCGCCTGGGGCGTGCACAAAAATTCAGTTTTTTTCCGTTTTTGGCCTGCAGGGGGTGTGGGATTTTAGCCTAGCAGTACCAAAATTTCAGGGTATCTTTAGGAGACTCTCCTGATGATATCATCCAGGTTTGGTAAAGTTTGGTTCAGGGGGTCCAAAGCTACGGACCCTCAAAGGTGTAGCCCCATCTCCTCTTAGCTCCCATTGGAAACAATGGGGGATGGGGGCACCCCCTTTGGGAATCCATAACTTGGGAGTCCAAAAGCCCACGCCCCCTGCAGGCCAAAAATTGAAAAACCACTACAATACAAAAAACACAAACAAACTTGGGGGGGGGGTGGAAGACGGCGCAAAACTCAGATTTTGCACAGGGCTCCATTTTCCCTAGCTATGCCTCTGTCAGGGAATTACTAATGTTGGGGGACTTTGAAAATGTGTATTTTCCTACCTGCAGTCTGAAGTGGTCTAGTCCAGGGGTCCCCAAACTACGGCCCAGGGGCCAAATGTGGCCCCCTGAAGGCATTTATCCGCCCTCGCCAGGCATGGTGGTGGCGCATGGCTCCATTCATGTGCAGTGGGGGCCTGAGGGAGAGGGAGGAACCGGCCCCAACGGGCCGTTGATTGCAGTCACATGATGGCACCCCCAAATCTCCGTGAATTTTCTGGATCCAGAGTTGGAAACCTTACACGCGGCAACTCCTGTTCCCGCTTCCTTCCCTCTCGGCTACTCCATGTTAAGCTCTCAAGCTTTCTGTTCCACCTCACTCTATTGGCATCAGCTAGGCTGGCGCATCGATCGCTGGCTGCAAGGGAGGAAAGAACCCCGGAAGATACCTGATCCCGGGTTAGATGGAATGCTTCATTGGGAAAGTTCTTGCTTTTTTTTGCCAGGGGAAGGTATTCCACAGCTTCCCCAACAATATTTGGAGCCCACCCTGTACTTGACATACTTTGGTCACTGTTCTAAAAATAGACCATGACAGAAAGGCTGAAAGGTGAAATCAAACATTTTACAATCATTTGTGCATAGGAATTTGTTCATAGTTTTTTTTAGTCCGGCCCTCCAACAGTCTGAGGGACAGTGAACTGGCCCCCTGTTTAAAAAGTTTGGGGACCTCTGGTCTAGTCCATTCAACCACCTCAGCACTCCGGTACCTCATTCTTCCGCATTCTAGACCACGCCTAGTTCTGGTTAACTCATTTCATTCATACGTCATGATTAATTGGTGTTAGCTTCTAAATGTGATTTTCTGTGCAAGAAAGGAAGGGCCGAGGATTGAGAATTGTGGGCAGGCATTACAACAAGCTCAGTTCATGACCACTGCAGCTGAACTTCACCTTAAAGTTGTGTCCAAATGTGAACTCTGTCTTTAAATATGATATCCAAATATCGAGGTGAGGGGGGGAAGAGACCTTGATGATGTTACTCTACGTTTTTCACTCATTATTTTAACACTTTGATCTAGTGTTTGCTGGTATCGCTTCATTAAAGTTGATGGCCTACTTGCGTCAAGAGCGAACGGGGAACATTTGTTTAAGCTTTGTTCTCGGCATACATTTCAAAACAATTTGGAAGCTAAGAAGTGGTGCTTTTTATCACCCACCTTTAGAGATCTTTTTCTGGAGTGGAGGGATGCTGTGTCTCTTGGTGAAATATGATCGTCTGAAGTTTTTGTGTTTCATCATAAGCCCTGGTTTTGTGGATATTTAATATGTAAGATGCACAGAAGGAATGCAAACAGAGGACTTGTTTCTTATTAACACCGCAATATCCCCTTCATGCTGTGTCCTTTTTAAGATTGTGTGATTGGATATTTGGCAGCCAGGGTATAGTGGGTTGTTGTATTGGTTAGAGGCATTAAAGGGGAGTCAGAATTTGCCAGCAATTGACTCACCAGCCACAGATGCAGGCGAAACGTTAGGAACAAGATCCACCAGACCACGGCCACTCAGCCTGGAAAACCCACCAGAACCACCTTCACAATTGTTTGCAATTGGATTTTGCTATTCTGCACAGTAAAATCCAGCTGCAAAGTGTATTGAAAATGGATTGAAAGTGCATTATTCTCCATGTGCGGAAGGGGCCAGAGGCTCTACCACAGAGCCATGCAAAACAAAGCTATACCACTGAGCCATGACCTGTCCTCAGTTACAAGACTTTCCTTGTTCAGTTTGACCTTTGAGTATTGATGATTTGCTCACAGTGTAACACAAGCAGGACTTTTAATTAGTTTTGCCTTGCTTGGAAGGGCCATTATCTCTCAATTAGAGCATCCCAATGCTCAATTGAGCACTGATGATTTGTTCACAAGTAATATTATGCTTGTTTTTGCCTCTGCACAGTTAGGGGAATTGCACAGGGCACTTGGCTGATAGCTACAGTTGGCATGTATTCATGGTTTACTAATGTGTTTTGGATTGCTTTTGCCCTAGCGTCAGCTATATTTTGGGTGTATGTGCTGTTTTCATGACAACGCATTAGGGGGCATTCATTGTATTGTTACCGTGTTTCCCCGAATATAAGACAGTGTCTTATATTAATTTTTGCTCCCAAAGATACGCTATGTCTTATTTTCAGGGGATGTCTTATTTTTCTGTGTTCTGTTCATCGGGCATGCTTCCAAACAAAAACTTTGCTACGTCTTACTTTCGGGGGATGCCTTATATTTCACACGTCAGCAAAACCTCTACTACGTCTTATTTTCAGGGGATGTCTTATATTCAGGGAAACAGGGTATATGTTCAGAACAGACTGGGTCAAACGACATCTCCCAGATAGCAGAGCAAGAATGCGCAAGATATTTGTAATTCAACCTAGGACACTTTATTAATGTGAACATGCTTGTCTTTGGAAGCAAATGGATAATAAGGCAGAGGTGCTAGAGAGAGAGGTACTCTTCCCTTCTAACAGCACTACTGTTCTGCCCCCCCAAGTGAATCTGTTGGAGGTGCCCTTTACTTGGCTAGGACAGATTGAGACACAGGTCAGTTTCAACAGTTCTTAGGTTTATTACTGGAGAGACACAAGACCCTAACTCCTCCCTTGAGTCTATCTAATCAGAGTACTTGCTTGTCTTGAGCCAGTTTGAAGCTGCAGATTGTGTCTTCTCTTGGCTGCTTTCAAGATAGTCCACTGTGCCTTGCTTTCTTTCTGTTCTTTCAGTCTTTTTCTAGTTCTCACTGCTCTTAAACTTGACTTGTGCTCTAAAGACCACCATATACTAATATGGACGTCACGAATATTCCAGTCACCAGCTACCCTCAGCACCTCACTCTGGCCCCTTCCACACATGCAAAATAATGCGTTTTCAAACTACTTTCACAAATGTTTGCAAGTGGATTTTGCCATTCCGCACAACTTCAAAGAGCATTGAAAGCAGTTTGAAAGTGCATTATTCTGTATGTGTGGAATGAGCCTCTGACTAACTAGAACTAAAAAAGGGGATGTATAAAGAAAGGAACTGCCTACTGGGAAAATGTCTTAAAGGGATAGGGGCTAACTAAAATCCCTCCCGTAGAAGACTGAACAATGAAGTAAAACCATACTAACTATGGGGAACTGAAGCTTAATAGGGGAAATAACAAAAGCCTCTGTGGGGGCATGACTACTATCCCAGCTTGGTGAAGAGATCCACAGAAACATCTCTTTTTAAAGTTAATGTTCCCGCTGCCAGGTGAATGGAGCAGACAGTAGATCAGAGAAGAGACAGGTGCAGGAAAGAAGGACACATTCAATACATTTTAGAACAATTCATGTGTGCTTAATTAAAAACTGAACCTCTTTTTCACATGTTCAAGGATGATGATCACAATTTTTAATGAAATTGCAAGGCACGTGAATGGATGCGCACTCATTACTATTTATAGGCATTTCTGTTGCAGTTTTTGTAACTCTTCCCAAAACTTCAGTCCACTTTCCTCGTAAAAAGCTATTTTTTTAACTTTTCAAACCATTTAAAATATGTAGTGTACTCACCGGTCTTAACCTAAATAAGGACTTAAGACCTGCATGCTGTGGTCATCCATTCCACCCAGTGGTCAGGAATTGTAACCTGCCAGGTTCTTAACTATCTCCTTGTTTTGGCTAGAGCAGGGGTAGGGAACCTGCGGCTTTCCAGATGTTCAGGAACTACCTCTCATCAGTCTTCTTTCTCAGCATGGCCAATTGGCCATGCTGAAAGGGGCTGATGGGAATTGTAGTAGTTTTGGGAAGTGTAGGGAAGTGTATCAATTCCTGAACATCTGATGGGAAGTGTAGTAGAGGCCGCAGGGAATTCCTACCCCTGGCTAGAGATACTACAAGACATCATGGTAAACACACCTCAGCAGTCAAGCATGCAGCGCCTCGGCAGCTGTGGATACCTTTGTGAGGCCACATGTCCCGAGCTGCAGCACTGTCCATCAAACCACCTCACACTGTCTGTTAAACAGCTTTGCAGCTCCTCAATGGGAAATGCAAAAGTGGCAAGGAACAGCTTTAGGCATGGCCAGAAACTTGGTGTTTTTTCCCCCAGAAGTGAAATAGATATCCGCAAGATGTTTTGTTTATTGGGTTTTAATTTTTTTTTCCTGCCACTTCTTGAAGTTGCAGCGGGAAAGGTCAGTTGCCAGTGAAAATCCTCCCACCATAGCAGGAGTCCTGTTAGTCCTATTCTGAGCCGTAGGTAAGGTTGATTGTCCTTAAGGCCATAAGCCAGGGGTGTCACACTTGCGGCCCTCCAGATGTTCACGAACTACAATTTCCCAATGCGATTCCTCTCAATGTGAGCGTTGGCTATACTGGCAAGGGCTGATGAGAATTGAAGGATATGGGCTACCTGGAGGAGCTGCTTGAAGCTCTGGCTACCTGTGCCATAAGTGATGCAAGGCAAGTTATTAAAGAATGAAGATTTGCCACAAGACAGATTTCAGCGCTAAATTGTAAGAGATTTTTTAAAAAACTGTGTTTCTATTTAAAATTACTAATTGACCTGATGGATTTGGCAGTGTGGTGTTTATATCAGTGGTTGCTGAGTGCTGTATAGTGGCAACAATCTATCAGGGACCAAACAGGAGGAGGAAAGTTGTTTTGATTACCTGCTTTTCTCTACTTTGAGGAGTCTCAAATTGGCTTACAATTGTTTCCTCTTCCTCTCCCCACAACAGTAACCTTGTGAAGTAGGTGGGGCTGAAAGAGTTCTGAGAGAACTGTGACTAGCCCAGTTCTGCGACTAGGCTTGTTGTGGAGGAGCAGGAAAAACAAACTTGGGTCTGGTGGAGAAGTGGGGAATCAAACCTGACTCTCTAAATTAGAGTCCGTTGCTCTTAACCACTACACCATGCTGGCTCTCAGGATGATTGTAGATTGCCCTTAGCTTTGTGAGACCGCACCAACGTAGAAACGCTGCCTCAGGCAGGTTTTTTTTGGAGTGGCAGCGTAAAAACTACACTGTGTTGCTTGAGTGCTTAAAATGTAACCCCACAAAGGGTCAAAGCCGTTTTCGAACAGCAACAAGATTGCTAATCAATCGCCCTCCAACTAGTAAACAGATGGCGAGTCAAATGGTGATTGTTGGGTGTTCGGAGCTGTCTCCTAAATTAATATAGCAAGGGAGTTAGATCTGGCTGTGCTCCGTCTGCTTGTGTCACAGGTTATGCAGGCCTGTGTCGCTTAATACACGCTGAGCAGTTGTTGAATGTTCCACGCCAGCAGAGCTGTGATAGCTGAAATCGCCGTCGGACTCTGATAATAAATGGGCAAACCAAAAATAAAAAAAGGTACTATTGAAACATTGCATCAGGTATCAACCCCAGAGATGATGCAATGGTCTCATGAGGAAAACAAATAACACCTTAGATTCTAGACATGATTTCAACGGGATTGACTTCCAAGGTGGGCATACTATAGCGCTTTGGCATTTGCAATAGATAACAAATCACGAGAACATTCTGTTCTCATAACAGAAACCAGCCAGACCCGTAGGGATCAGTCAGTAGCAATAGTTCATATTCTATTGTGTTGCTCTAAATGACTCTGTGATTAATATTATGGTTCCTGTATGCCGCAAAGCTTAATTTGCATTGTCTTTTATTGTCTGGCTAACTAGAAAAGGTTTGGTTGTACTCTACATCACAGCGGATGCTAGAGATTTCTTCTAATCTTGCACTGCAGCGTACAGTAATTATTTGGATAACAAAGGACATTCTGTGCTACGCAAAGAACTGTAACCCTCGTGTGAACTCATTTATCCGAGGAGGGTCCTTACCTCAATGGTTGAGGACATGCTTTGCAAGCAAATGGTCTCCAGGTTTAACTTCTTCGTCTCTAACTGAAAGGACTGTGAACACAAAGCCTGGGAAAGCATTTTGCTGTGATTACAAGCTCCATCACCTTTGTGCATACCAAAGAACCCTCCAGTCCAAGAGAACCGGGTTTGATTCTCCGCTCCTCCCCATGGCTTTTGTTTATCTAACTCTATAGGCTCATTCGACTTTTGCAGAATAAAGAGCACTTTCAAACTCCAGTGCTCTTTTGAAGCTGTGCGGAAGGGCAAAATCCACTTGCAAACAGTTGTGAAAGTGGTTTGAAAACGCATTATTTTGCGTGTGCGGAAGGGGCCTTATCTTCGTGAACTGGATTTGTTTCTCAGCTCGTACTCGTGAATCCTGCTGGGTGACCTTCTCTTGAAACCCCCTCAGCCCCACCTACCTTGCAAAGTGTCTGCTGTGAGGAGAGGAAGGAAAAGTAGTTTGTAGTAGTCGAGTCTCGTTACAGGAGAGAAAGGCAGGGTGTACACCCAAACTCTTCTCTTCATTATTTACCCCATTGAAGTCTATCCCTCTCCAAACCTTACCTCCCTAAGACTCCACCCTAAGTAAATTCCTCAACAGCCATTTGTGGCATTTCCTCCTGAATGGCTACCCATTCATATACATCACTGCTTAGAACCTGGTTTTTTTTTGCTAAAGCAATGGAGGGAGGATGCTCTTTCATTCACTGGAGAATATTCACTGAGGAAATTCTTTTTTGAAATCTCAGTTCAGGCAATGACCATTTGATGATGATGATGATGATGATGATGATGATGATGAAGAAGGAGAAGGAGAAGGAGAAGGAGAAGGAGAAGAAGAGGAGGAGGAGGAGGAGGAGGAGGAGGAGGAGGAGGCGGAGGCGGAGGAGGAGGCGGTGGCTGCGGTGGCGGCGGCGGCGGCGTTGGATTTAGATTCCCCCCTTTGTCTCCTGTAAAGAGACTCAAAGGGGTCTACAAACTTCTTTCCCTTCCTCCCTCACAACAAACACCCTGTGAAGTAGGTGGGGCTGAGAGAGCTCAGAAGAACTGACTAGCCCAAGGTCACCCAGCTTGGGAGTGCACAGGCTAATCTGAATTCCCCAGATAAGCCTCCACAGCTCAGGCGGCAGAGCGGGGAATCAAACCTGGTTCCTCCAGATTAGAGTACACCTGCTCTTAACCACTACGCCACTGCTGCTCCCAC
Source organism: Sphaerodactylus townsendi (assembly GCF_021028975.2). NCBI lineage: Eukaryota > Metazoa > Chordata > Lepidosauria > Squamata > Sphaerodactylidae > Sphaerodactylus > Sphaerodactylus townsendi. Next base: position 110,437,274 of record NC_059431.1, on the reverse strand, counting down.
TTTAAAAAGCAATACATGCCAGTTAGACAGCTAGTTTAATGGAAGTGGCTGTAATTTATCTGGAGGAAATGCAGGGTTTTAAGAAACAAAATTATTTGATTAAAACACTGATGACAGATTCTTCCTAGAAAGGGCATTGGAACAAACAGTTTTTCCCCTTTTCATTAAAATGGTTTACATCTTTTACAAACACGGCATTTATCTCATGAATGCAGATAGAAATGTTTGGGAGGGGGACCTACAAACGTGTGCATATTGAGGGTGAGGACATCATCTACTTTTGCCTTCAAATGTCTTTATGAGCCCACTGGTCAATTTCTGATATTAGAGAACGGCGTGATTGGATACTGTTCCTGCTAGCCCACTTCGCTTAAGTGCCAGGCTATTACGAGAATGCAACTGCCAGCAGATTGGATCATGATATTCATCATAACATTTGGGTGCCGTTCAACATTTCCATTTGCGTTTGGCAGATATTCTTAATCAGTCTCTCTAGAGCAAATAACCTTTGAAGAATATTTTCCCCTTGAATATTATTAAGTGGGTATTTACTCTAACAAATTGATGCAGTAATTCAATATGGTGGCCTCAGCTCATATAGCTAAGCTGGAATGTTTGACTGAAAGGTCTGTAGATTGAGTGAAGTCAACAGAACAAAGAGCTTTTCGTCACACATGCTCCAGTTCAGGGGATTGGGCTGTGCAGGAAGGCATGCACTGACTATAGAAATGGCCGTGTCCTTGTATGTTCTCTGTGATGTTTGGGGGTGATCTGGTTGGTATGGGGAAACAGTTGGATCGTTCATGGTTCAGGGGTCATGGAGGCAGTCCTGAGATGGGGAGACCCAAAGGAAGCAGGAAAAATACCAGTATTATTTCTGCGATTTCTGTGGCTGTGTGGGAAAGAGCAGCTTTCAGTATAGAATCATAGAATAGAATCATAGAGTTGGAAGAGACCACAAGTCCAACCCCCTGCCATGCAGGAATACACAATCAAAGCACTCCCGACATGTGATAATCCATCCTCTGTTTAAAAACCTCCAAAGAAGGAGACTCTGCCGCTCTCCAAGGCAGTGAATCCCACTGTCGAACAGCCCTGACAGTCAGAAAGTTCTTCCTAATGTTTAGGTGGAATCTCTTTTCCTGCACCTTGAATCCATTACTCCTGTCCTAGTCTCTGAGGCTAGGTAGAAAACAAGCTTGGTCCCTCTTCGACATGACATTCCTTCAAACATTTAAACACAGTTATCATGTCCCCTTTAACCTTCACTTCTCCAAACTAAACATCCCCAGCTCCCTAAGGCTCTCTTTGTAGGGGATGGATTATAGACCTTTTACCATTTTGGATTCCCTCCTCTGGACACGTTCCAGCTTGTCAATATCCTTTTTAAATTGCAGTGCCCAACACTGAACACAGTATCCAAGGTGGATTCCGCATGGGCCAAAAACAGCAGTGTGAAAATGGTGTAAAATGGTTTAAAACAGTGTAAAAGGGTTTTCACCATTTTCACACTGCTGTTTTTGGCCCATGCAGATTCCACCTAGGAGTGGTACAAGTACTTCCCTTGATCTAGACACTATACTCTTATTGATTCATCCCAGAATTGCACTGGCTTTTTTGGCTGCCATATCACACTACTGACTCATGTTCAGTTTGTGGTCTACTAGGACTCCCAGATCCCTTTCACCTGTACTGTTGTGAAGCCAGGTGTCACCCATCCTATATCTGTGCATTTCATTTTTTCTGCCTAAGTGCAGAATTTTACATTTATCTCTGTTGAAATTTACTTTGCTAATTTTGGCCCACCTCTCTAATCTGTCCAGATCATTTTGAATCCTGCCCCTGTCCTCCAGGGTATTAGCTACCCCTCCTAATTTGGTATCATCTGAAAATTTGATTAACATGCCTCAATTTCATTATCCAAGTCTTGGCTATTAGTTTGAATTCCTCTTTAGTAGTTCCCCCCCTTTTCCATTTCTTGTACATGTCCCTTTTGCATCTGAGGTCACTAGAGAGTTCTTTAGACATCAATCCTGGTTTCTTTAGACACCTCCCATTTTTTTCTGCTCATTGGAATTGTTTGAAATTGTATCTTCAAGATCTTACTTTTAAGAAACTCCCATCCATCTTGTTTCCCCTTCTCTTTTAGTATTCTTAACCATGGGATCACACCCAGTAATTTCTTAAGTTTACTGAAATCAGCTTTCTTAAAGTCTAGAACACATGTCCAACTAGATTTGGCATCCCCTTTCTATTGCATAATAAGAACATAAGAACAAGCCTGCTGGATCAGACCAGAGTCCATCTAGTCCAGTACTCTGCTACTCACAGTGGCCCACCAGGTGCCTTTGGGAGCTCACATGCAGGTTGTGAAAGCAATGGCCTGCTGCTGCTGCTGCTCCCAAGCACCTGGTCTGCTAAGGCATTTGCAATCTCAGATCAAGGAGGATCAAGATTGGTAGCCATAGATCGACTTATCCTCCATAATGAACTCCAGGAGAACATGGTCACCCTCACCCTACCACTTCCACCCCATTAATCAGGTTATCATTGTTGGTTAAGAGCAGATCTAAAATAGCCAATCCCCTTGTAGGCTTGGCCACCTTCTGGACCATGAAATTGTCTGCAAGGCAAGTGAGGTGTTGGACCTGGTAGCCTTGGCAGAGTTTGACTCCCAGCAAATATCTGGATAATTGAAATCTCCATTTACTACTATTGCTGTTCTTTGTGAAAGTTTGGTCATCTGCTCCAGGAAGGCATAATCCAATTCTTCAGTCTGGCTTGGGGGTCTGTAATAGACCCCCACAATGAGATCACTGTTGTTTTTCCCCCGTAATTTTTACCCAGATGCTCTTAACCTGGTTCCCAGGATGTAAATCATCCCTGACATATAGTGCTACCCCTCCTCCTTTCCTAGTTGATCTATTTCTCTGGAATAGGTTGGGCCCCTCAATTATTACATTCCAGTCATGAGATTCATCTCACCAGGTTTCAGTGATGCAAATTATGTCATTAGGAGGTGAAGCTGGTAACCAGGTGAAACAGTTGAAGCTAGTAACCAACAAGTCTTCATGGACACTGCACAGCCTTGCCATACCCAGTCAACACCATGGCACTGAGAAGGATTCTCCAATGAATATATAAACTTTTTGTGTGTTTAGATAGATTGATAGCAGATACATTTTTCCATGGGGAAACATGAACATTGAAGTAGCTTAGGGCATCTGTTATATGTTGTAAGCTATGAGGAACATTCTTCTGAATCACTATGTAAAAGTGGTGTGGCTGATACTTGCTATAGTTTCATTCTTACTGACTGGTTTTCTTGATTAGTATTCCGGTGAAGAATCCCTGTTAGCAGAGGCAGAGCAAAGGGAAACTGCGCCCAGGGTGCGCGTGCGCCCTTGCTGCAGCGGCGCCCTAGTACGCCCCTGCCATGCCCCCGCCACGGCCCGGCCACACCTCCATCGCAGCTCCACCCAGGACATCGCGCCCCCACCCCCACCCTGTGGGCACTGCTCCACTGCCTGTTAGTGGGAAAGAAAGAAACTTCAGTTTAAAACACCTGAATTTGGTGGTTACAGCAAACTGCAGTGAGTTGAACACTTTCATCTATGATGTCACCGCTGGGCTGTACAAGGTAAAGCAGGAGAGCCCAGCACTTAACCAAGTCCATAGCAGTCCCAGACTCTGGTTTTCTCAAGCCTATCAAAGCCCCATTGCCTGTTCTTGCAGCCACAAACAGGAGCAGTCCCTAAGACTGCTCCCTGCAGCTCTCCAGATGTTCATGAACTGCAATTCCCATCAGCCCCTGCCAGCATGACCAATTGGCTGATGGGATTTGTAGTCCATGAACATCTGGAGAGCCGCAGGTTGCAGACCCACGCCCTATTGGTTGCCTGCTCCTGGAGGGGGGAGGTTGTATCCTACTTTCTTACAAGAGCACTTAAGGAGTCAGTTAACCCTCAGTCTCTATTGGAACGACATCAGGGGTATAGAGCGCCAGCTCCTTGCCTAGACTCAGCCGACAGCAAGTCGCTTTATTCTAAACTGGCAAAACTGCATGTCACCAGGGAACAGGGAACAGTGGCAGGTGTATAATAGACTTCTCCATGGAGAGTGTGGGTTTCAGCTGGAGTTCCTGCACCATTAAAGCATCTGTGGACAATACCTTCCTGTTGTCTAATGTTAGAGTAATCTGACTGTCGTGTGAGAAGTCGCAGGTTTGATCCCTGATATGTCCAGTTAAAAGAGGGAGGGGGGAGGAGAACAGGTAGTAGGCCATGGAAAAGATTTTTTTTGCTTGAAACCCTGGAGAGCCATTGCCGGTCTGAGTGGATTCAAACGTTGACCTTGAGGGGCTGATTGTCTGGTTCAACGTGAGGCACGTTTATGTGTTTTGGAAGCAGCTCCTCATTCGTCTTCTTGCGGACCGTGTGCCATCTCCAAAAAGGCAGCCTCTACTATGAGGTTGCTACACTGAGCATCTGAGCCAAAGGAAAATCTCAATGAATCACGAGGCAAATGCAGTGATTTTTGCGACTGTCATTCACTTGTCTCCGCCACGGGGGAGACGTACATAGGAGTCGTGCAAGTATTAGCAATGGGCCCGGCCCATCTTTATCCGATTGCTTGTGAGTGACAGCTTAATTTTGCAGAAACAGCTCCAGTGTTCGGCACAACAAAGACAAGGGAAATGCATTTCTTTGTGCATGCATTGTCCCTATGGTAAAGTCCAAGAGCATCAGCATGTTAAAGCCCGGATTTATGCCACAACTCTGGTGCCAAGCTACAGGCTGGGAGGAAAAATGTTTTGGGGGATGATTTCACTCCGATGAAAGCTAAGCAGAGCTGAAATGGCTCCAACTGAACTCCCCAGAGAAGCAAGAAACGGTTGTCAAATCAAATAGAAAGAAGAAGGTACACAAACTGAAGTCTAAGGGGAAAGCATAATGCACCAGCCACAGGTATTCCTTTCTGACATATTTATTTATTTTATTCCGCTTAATATCCTGCCCTTCCCTGCCTCAGCTAATGTATATAATTACATTCACAATAATCTATATAATTGCAATTGAACATTCCGGCATAAAACTCTTTAGATGGCTTGCAAAAGATGATGAAAATAACAATTAAAAAGAAAACCTGAGGCATTTTTGTTGGGGTTGATGGGGGAAGGTATTCCTGATTGACACAGAACATTTTTAATGTATATGACAACTGCATAGATATGACATATGCATACAATGGAGGGACAATAAAATTCCAACAAAAGACTGGATTTTGAAAGTCACAGAGTATTGAGAGATGGCAAAGCTGATGGCGGTTATGAGACAAGAATACGGACAGTTTTCTTAAAGATTGGAAATCTTTTGTGGACTACTTATTGAAAACATATAGAAATAGAGAAATAATGGCAGGATTCAAGACTTAAATGAAAACAGCTAGTTTTGCAAGAAGGACTAAAAGTGAAAGAAATGCAGATATTAACCATGAGCACAGAACTAGATTCACTTTCGGATCCACAGTTAGGTAGCTGGAAGTCACCATATATTTGTGTAGGAATTTGTGTGTGTTATTATTGTGTATTCTTTTATTATTATTATTATTATTATTATTATTATTATTATTATTATTATTATTATTATTATTATTATTATTATTATTATTATTACTGCTACTACTACTGCTACTACTACTACTACTACTACTACTACTACTACTACTACTACTACTACTACTACTGTAGGGGGAGAGTGCTAACTAGATAATGGATCTTTTTCTTATTCTATATGTATTATTTGTCCATGTGTGCAAAATCAAATAAAACTTTCTTATGACAAAAAAACCCACCCTCTCTTGGATGCAGCAGTCAGTCAATATCTTACCCATCATAGATTCTTGGGTAAGGAGCAGCAATAGCGTAGGAGGATAAGAGCACAAATTATTATCTAATCTGGAGGAACCCGGGTTTGATTCCCAGCTCCTGCCAGCCTGAGCTGTGGAAGGCTTATCTGGGGAATTCAGATTAGCCTGTACACTCCCACACACCATAGCTAAGGTGACCTTGGGGCCTAATCACAACTTCTTGAGGCTTCTCTGGCTCCCCACGCCCACCTCACCACAGAATTGTTTTGTTGTGAGGGGAAAGGCAAGGAGATTAATAAACCTTTTGCAGTCTCCTGCAGGAGAGAAAGGGGGGGATATAAATCCAAGCTCTTCTCTTCCTCTTCTTCTTCTTTTGCATCCATAATATCACAGGAGGGGGAATAGAATCACGGCTTTTTCTGCAGTCCGGCTTGCAAACTGGTACACGAGGCACTAACCAGAGCTGGTTTATTACAACTTCTGATAGCATCAAGTTCCTTCCGAACTAAAAGTTCAGTGATGTTAAAGAGCCGTCGAGGGAAGTAGGGAAGCGATCGCTAAGCGTCCATAGCTGCTTTCCCCTAAGCAAATTCTGCGAAGGGAATGCCTTCCGCATTTCTTCCCTCTTGCATTTGATTGTTCTGCTTCAACCCTGTTCTGAGCCTGTGCAGAGTGAAGCTTTTCAGAGAAGCCGCAGCTGTTCCCTTTTTTACATGCATTATTTTTTGGAATATTCAGAAAGTTCTCTGCTCATGAAATACTTTGTTCTTGTAATAGCCAGTTCTAGTGAGTCCATGTTTTCTTTGGTTGTATTTTCTACTCTAATTATTATTGTGATTCCTCCAGTAATTCCCTCCCTTTACAAACCCGGAGGTTTCCCTGATTTTGTCTGATCAAAGCCCACACATAACCAGTTTTAAGTTTGCCAGATTTCTCCTCACAGCCATGTGGATTTGAGGCCATGGAATAAAATACTTATTTTATTGATATTTATACATTATTATGACTTTTGAAGGGAATTCTTTTCACTTTGAATTTTGCAAATAAAGGTATGTCTCATTGACTCAATTGTAGGTAATATGATATAGCTATTAATGGACACTAGCTCAGGTTTTTCCACCACTCAATATGATTTAAAGGGTGAAGTTGGCTGTAGAATGATTCTGTACCTGCCTGGCCAGTACATTTTATTTTATTTTTTATTTATTTTATTTTATTACAGCAACTCACTTGCAAAGCAGATTGCCAACTAAAGGGGCTTAATAAGAACCTTATGATCTTTGGTTTGGGCAGAAGCCCAGTGTAGAACCATTTGAAAGTGTTTGGATCAAACACATATGCTTAGATTCCTAAGGAAAAAAGACTCAATAATAATGGATCTTCTGAAGAAGGCATTTTCATAGGATATGCTCAGGGGTGCAGAGGATACACGATCCTTAACCCTAAGACTGGTGAATTAAAGATTTGTGATAGAATTTATATTGATGGAATGGGAAAAGCCAGTGATGCTCAGTGGAGGATCACCTCAGCAGCAGAGTGAAATCACGTGCAGTAGCCAGACGCAGTATCATGGATAGTGCACTTGAAGCACCTGAAAACAACAGCACCATGGACAGCACCCATGGAGCATCTGTAGAGCCTTTTCAACCAGAAAGTGTTGCAAACCTCAGGCATTCTAGCAGAACAAACATGGGAGTACCACATAGGTGTCAAACTCGTGGCCCTCCAGATGTTATGGACTACAGTTCCCATAATCCCCTGCCAGCATTATGCAAGAAGGACTAAGCATTATGCAAGAAGGACATTATGCAAGAAGGCATTATTCTGGCAGGAGATTATGGGAACTGTAGTCCATAACATCTGGAGTGCAGCGAGTTTGACACCTGTGGAGTACCACCTTTGAGATATGCCTGTCTTGCAAAGGCAGCAATGGTTCCAGAGCCTTCAACATGGGAGGCCATTGCAAGGATGCCTACTAGAGAAGAAAAGAATTGGAGCAAAACTACTGGCATGTGATAATGCCCATGATGACCCATGTTTCCCCGAAAATAAGACAGTGTCTTATATTAATTTTTGCTCTCCAAGATGCGCTATGTCTTATTTTCAGGGGATGTCTTATTTTTCTGCTCCACAGCTGCATGCTCTGGTGTCCTGTTTAACGGGCATGCTTCCAAACAAAAACTTGGCTACTTCTTACTTTCGGGGGATGCTTTATATTTAGCACTTCAGCAAAACCTCTACTACGTCTTATTTTCAGAGGATGTCTTATTTTCGGGGAAACAGGGTATGACACATTATCTCCCCTTCCCCCAAGGGCTGGTTTAGGTTTGAATTCATACATTGGTATATGTGATCCATTAAAAAGAAAACAGTTCAATCTATTTGCAATGCTATATTTAAAATTTTGTACACACATATGTTTCTTTTTAGGCGTATTACTGCAGTTATCCAAGCCAGAAACTGCTTGTTATCTGATGTAATCCTATTCCACAATGATGAAGAAGAAGAGGGAGGAGTTTAATTTTATATCCCCCCCTTTCTCTCCTGCGGGAGACTCAAAGGGGCTTACAATCTCCTTGCCCTTCCCCCCTCACAATAAGCACCCTGTAAGGTGGGTGGGGCGTGGAAGAGCTCCGAAAAGCTGTGACTAGCCCAAGGTCGCTCCAGCTGGCATGTGTGGGAGTGTACAGGCTAAATCTAAGTTACCCAGATAAGCCTCCACAACTCAAGTGGCAGAGCTGGGAATCAAACCCAGTTCCTCCAGATCAGAATGCACCTGCTCTTAGCCACTGCTCTTAGCCACTACACCTCTGCTGCTCCTGAACGATACTGAATTGCATTATATCAGATTCAGGAAAAGAACTGCAACTGAAATGATATGATATGATATGAAGATTGGAGACCCCACTTCCTACATTATGTTTGTTATTCTGGATCAGAGTTAATTTAATGGTAACAGCAAAGAGTTGTATCAAATGAAAACATTCCTCAAGCCTGCGGCTGGGAGAGAATCACAATATGTACAAAATGCCAAAAAGTGCTGGACACTCTGACTAAAATGTTCTGGTTGGATGGTGGTATGTGTCAGATGCACATTTGCAGAAGAATCCTCCTCCTCTCACCATATCCCTCACCACTGAGAGAAAAAAAAACCAAACAAGTTTTCAGGGGAATTGGGGAAGGGCCTTGACTCTTAGGAAAAAAAATGCCACAATCTGGCACTCATTTTGGATTTCAAATCCAGAAGTAATTTCCACTTCAATTGAATCTCATTCTTCTGAGGATAATGCTCCATTAACCTGGCTTTGGACCAGATTTCCATCATACCCACCACAACTAGAAATCAGGAAAAGTAAATGGCTAGAAGTTTACAGTTTGTATTTTATGATAATTCAGTATTTGAGCACCACCATTAAATTTGGGCTCCAGCTCAATGAGAATTTAAGCTTCTTACCTTTGTTTCCATGTTCTCAGAGAGCCACGAGCGTATTCACTTTAAACACACACGGCACATATTTCTTTAAAAAGAAACCTGATGAAAAAACACTCTTTGATTCTTCTTTCTTAAAAGAGCTGAGGCCAGTTTGAAACGTTGACAGTTTCTCTCCTTAAAGCCGAAAAGAATTTGGATTCTGGGGAACATTAAGTTATAAATTTTTTCCTGCTGCCTTTTAATTTACCTAAAGACTTATTTTTCTTCCTTCAAAAACAGTTGGGGTTCAGCCTCCAAGTTTGATATAGGAAATATTCCAAGAACAACTTTCAGCCAAAAAAAAGGCATAGGCAACGTGACATCATTAAACAGCGCATTTAGAGTTCCTTGTTAATGATCACATACCAAGCGCAGTGCAGTCATAACAGCTGGGCAAAAGCTGGAGTTTTGGCGAAATCCTAGGCTAAGAGAAGGTAATGGGATGGGATCACCAGAAGCATTAAATGGAAACTCGACTCCAGTCAGATTAGCCATGCTTGGTAGGGGCTGATGGGAATTGTAGTTCCTGAACATCTGGAGAGCCGCAGGTTCCCTACCCCTGTATCTGGTCAGTCATCGTCAGTCAGTCATGAAGGAGGTTGCACTTTGGGCATGGTGCTGGATCCTGGCTGACAGTCGGAGGCCAGGTCTCTTCGCTTGGACAGGGGCCACTGGAAACCCTGCCCTTTGCTTCGACTCCCTAACTGCTGGGGTAATCGGGGGCTCATTTGCGCAGAGGCCTCCACGCAGGTGACATGGAGAACCTGCCCACCCAAAGCCTCGCCCAGGAGGCTTTAACCGTGAAGTAGATGCAATAAAATGAAACCCGGCCTCCCCACGAGACCATGCTCCTCTGCTGAAAACCACCAGGGCTGCTGACTGAAAGCAGCCCCCAACCACTAAAAAATTAGGGAGACGGCAGGTGGGTCGGTTTTGCTCCAGGCATTTAGAGAAAGAGGGCGGAGCAACTGCGTAATGCTACCTAATATATAGGGAGCGTGCTTCCACCCTTTTCCCACTCATGCCACTGCACGCGATCAGGGCGGAGTGGGGCTCAGCAGCCTTCAGCAGGCTCAGAACATGCATACTCACAGCTCTGGAGCTCACCGTGTGCCCTACCCCCTGTCCTTCGCAATGATTTTAAGTTGAGTCTGGTGCCGTTATTTATAGAGCAAATGCATGACTCACCTTATTGCGAGAAATGTCACGCCCGGTAATCTGCTTGTTTGTATCATTCTGCCAAATAATAGGGAAAATCACTTGTTTTGCAAGCAACAGGGAGCCCATCTTTGGCTGGGAAAGGGTGGGATATAAACCCAACACACTAAACTAATTATGGATTTCTGTATTCAAGAGGGAAGATCGTCATTAATAATATGCAGGCAAGTGAACTCTGATATATTTTCATATGTCTGAGTTTTGAAACTTTTCTCCCTAATGGCAACAAAATCCTAATGGAACACAAAACGACACCCCCTCTGATGTGAAACTACCACAGAGCTGCCTTTAATTTGTCCATTCTTTGTCACTGGGCGCTCAAAAAACTGTTGTTCTGAGACTGCTCAGTTCAGAAAGCTAACTGGAGTTGGTTGAGCTAAATAGGTCAATGTCTGTCACTGTTAAAAACTGTGTTTCTGAAATTCACAAAGCTTTAGACTGGCCAATTTTGCATGAGGCATCTGCTGTGCCATGGGGGCAAATGTCTGGTCTCTTCCGCACATGCAGCGTAATGCACTTTCAATCCACTTTCAATCAACTTTTTAAAAGCTCTGGATTTTACTGAGGTAGACAGCAAAATCTGCTTTCTCAGAACAACTAGGCGAAAGTGGATTGAATGTGCATTATTCTGCATGTGCAGAAGGGGCCTCCGTCTTCTATGGGCATGTTTTCTCAAGCCCCACATTCACTTGCTAATCTCCCTGCAACAAGCAAGACCACTTCCAGCACAAATTTAATTTTGCTCTGCTGCCAGAGCAGTGAGCACAGCTTTGCCCTGGACTTTTTCCCTTCACCCACAGCCAGCCTGCCTAGAATCAACTAGGCACTAGAATCAACTAGGCCCATAATTGTGACACGGGGCAGGGCGCGTGGTAATAGCTCCAGAAGCAAAGGAGTATGCATGACCCTGGGCCAGCAGAGAGGCTGAGTCTCATCACCCGGCAATGTTGTGCAACACACACGTAGGCCTGGGATGGAGTGGCTTTACCTCAGAGTGAGGCAGTACACGCCGTTGCTCCACGGGTTTTTGGCAGCTGCAGGCGAGCAGGACCCACCCACCCTAAAATTAATGATTGGGGGTTTCGTTTTTGCTTATTGTCGCAGCCCTGGGCGGTTTGGGCAGAGGAGCGCATTTTGGGGGGGCGAGCTTGCGTGTCAGACCTCCCCACGTATGGGGCCCTCCATAAGAGGCTTGGGGTAGAGCGGGCCCAAGGCGCATGCCATGGAGGCCTCTGCAGGCAAGCCCAAAACTCTAGCAGTTTGGGGGCCACAAGGACGGGCAGACGCCCCCAGTACCTCTCTGTCCTACCCAATAAGATTTGGGGTTGTCGCCAGGGCAGGCATGGGGGCTGACCGGCTCCTAACAATGTGCTCCTCTTGCTTGCCCAGCTTCTGTTTAATGATGATGATGATGATGATGATGATGATGATGATGATGATGATGATGATGATGATGATGATGAAAATCAAAGACAAGGTGGATAATGAAAAGACCTGGCTGTGGTTAACAACTGGAACTCTGAAAAAGGAAACTGAATCCCTGATTTTAGCCGCCCAAGTGAGCCATCAAGAATAAAGTCCCGATCAAAGGCCCAAAATCGAAAAAATCCCTCAGGATTATATGCAGTAAAATGCAGATTGTGCAAAGAAGCTGATGAAACTGTAGATCATGTCCTCAGCTGCTGCAAAAAGATTGCCCAGACTGTGTACAAACAGAGACACAACTCAGTGGCCAAGATGATCTACTGGAATTTATGCAAGAACTACAATATAAGAACAGCTAAGGACTGGTGGGAACATTGTCCAGAGAAAGTAATGGAAAATGAGAAGGTCACGATCCTGTGGAACTTTCGAATCCAAACGGACAAAGAGATGTAGAAATACAATTGCTGCAAATATCACCGTGATCGAGGGGACAAGAAAGTAGGCATCATGGGCTATAGCAGTCCCCGGTGACAGCAGGGTCATTAAAAAAGAACATGAGAAAGGTCACTAGATACCGCGATTTGAAAATCGAAGCTTCGAAGAAGTCTATGGTACAAACCAGCTGAGAGTCATCCAGTGGTAATGCGACGCGCTGAAGCCATCCCAAAAAACACTAGGGCAGCACTTGAAACATCTTCGAATTCGGACCGAATTAACATCTGTCGAATTCAGGAAGGCAGCCCATACTAGGATCCGCGCCAACGAATACTACGCCGATACATTACAACTTCCTAGGCCTCTGGCTGAGGCTCGAATTGTAATGAAGGCCAACAACCAGCTAAAGATCTAGCAGCTGTGAAATCTACAACAACAACAACAACAACAACAATAACAATAACAATACAGGGCTGCGGCCAAATTTAATCCAAGCCATGTCCTGTGATTATTACAAAGCATCTGCACATCTGGCTGCAAATTGCATGTAGTGAATCAATGACATAGAAATAGCTTTAAAAGAACACATTGGGAACACTAGCAACAAAAAAAACTCAGGGTAACAGCATCTGAAAACAAAAAGTAATGAAAAGGGCATATCTGGGCATCTTTGTCTGTTCCACCAAGCTGTGACAATTACAGAACCATATGCTAGCTTCCTGAGATTCAATGATGCAGTAAAATTCTACTCCACAGGCAGCTACGTTGATCAAGTCCTTCCATGTATGGATGCTGAAAACTTTGCAGGCAACGTGTTTGGCCAGTGAACATAATGTTTTTGACGGTCGCAGCCACTCATGAGCCAAGTCTTAGATTTTCTCACCTCACTGTCATCTGCCGTGATTACAGAACAGTGTTATGGTTAGGCAGTAGATGTGGAGGACAAGTTTACTGTAAATAGTGTACATGGCTCTTTACAGAGTGGCATTGCATATAATAGATTCCCATCCTGAGGTACTTAACTCATGTTCACGGCAGGGGAGACAATGAAGGAAGGGTAAGGAAAAAGCAAGGGTTGTGTATGTTGCAGTAAAGGACAAGCCCTTTATTGAAGGGTGTCCAGCAATCACCACACAACAAAACTACCCTCTAACAGCAGTCCTTACCCCAAAAAGATAAGATTTCGGTTACCAGATGGTCTACTGTGCTTTGAAACTTGTTCTCTGGTTGCTGTAGGTACAATTATGCCTATTAATAAAATGAGGCCAGGGAGAAGAGTTGTGAACATTCACAGAACAGCTGGAAACAAATCCAAGCGAAAAATTGTTCATTTCAAGTGCATTAATATTTTAATGATGGTGCAAATTTACTGATCAAACAGGTACTTTTGACCTGATATCATCCCACCTACATCCACCCCAGTGGTGTGATTAACATTTTTTTAAAAAAACTGTACAAAATTAGATGGCTTTCTACTCCTCAGAACAGAAACAGGAAGAGATGGGCTGCCCAGTGGCCCCTGCATTTTCTCAAATGGCATATGTGAAATGTCTCAAAAAGGAAGTAAAGTGGGTAGGAGATGTGTTTCCTACAGAGCCACTCCATGCTGTATTGGTTAGGAGTATCACACTAGGATCTGGGACACACAGAAATCTGAATTCCTTCTCTGCCACTGGAAACTTGCTGTTGCCTTGAGCTGTCACTCTCCTTAACTTAACCTTAGGCTGGATTGCAGAGGTGGAGCTACCAGGGGATGGGGGGGTGATGCGCATTGCGCTGAAAGCACACGCCCGAGGGGCAGTAAATCGCCCCTTCCCCGTAACACAGTCACCCCTCCCCCCTCTCACACACACTCCTACGCTTTGTGAAACAGATCCCAGGCTGGAAAAGCACCCTGTTCCCTTCAGGGCTGAAACGGCCTGGGTGGAAACTACACTTCCCAGGAGGCCTTGCAAACTGGGGTCGCATGGGAGAGTGCAAGTTCCTGCTCAGGCTATTTATAACCTGAAGAGGAACTGGACACGTTTCCACCCTGCACTAAGGAGTAAGGGGGGGCAGGGTAATAATGAAGGCACAAAACGCCATGGGGTGGGGAGGGGCAGAAAACACAGAGTGTGCACCGAGCGCACTCTGGCCCAGCTATACCTCTGGCTGATTATGTACAAGATGTCTGCAGCTCTGCAGGGGCAAATGTCAGTCATGGCAAGAATTCCTGTACAGGATATATGTGTGTGTGTTTGTGTATAGAAAGAGAAGGGGGAGGAGGAAGAGAATATTTCCTCAAGTCACACTTCCACTTTCCATTCTCTCCGGCAAGCAACACCACTTCTAGCATGACTTTAATTTGCTTCTCTGCCAGAAGAGGGCAGATTTGCCCGAAACATCTTCCCTCTGCCCATAGTCAGTCTACCTGTTTTTTCCCTGTTGTCCAGATCTTCCCCCTCATCCCCCCCCCCTTCCATGTTGCTGGCTCCTTTCTGCCTCTTACTCATCCTGCTGGCTTCTTTCAGTGGCCAGCAAGTGGAAGTCAAAAAAAAGAAGCTCAACCACATGGGCTTAGCCAAACCATACCAACCTCTAAATTCTCATGTTGATATGTTGACATACACACACTACAGAGATGGCGGGGACCAGGGAAGAGATGTGAGGATTGCTCATTGACATTCAGGGGACAAATTGGCATTTGTATAAACAGGGCATTTTTTTGGCTCTACCCCACATCCCCTGCTCTACTTCCCCCCTCATTGATGATTGGAAGGGTTTTTTAAAACTTTATTTCAACTTCAGGCATTTGTACCATATCAAATCTATCAAAAATAATGATGGATCTTACAGGAATATCAAAATAATAAGCCTCTCTCTCCTCCAGCAGCAGCAGCAGCAGGATATATGTGTGTGTGTTTGTGTATAGAAAGAGAAGGGGGGGAGGAGGAAGAGAATATCAGCTCTAGGGCATGGTCCCCTTCTTCAGCAGCATGTGGTCCAGGGAATTGCTCTGCCTCTTTCATTTGAGGGAGGATTCTTTTTGGAAAGGGCTGCAATATCAATATTACTGCAATTAATATCAATATAACAGTAATTTAATGCCTTTAACAAAGCCAGCAATCTGGAGATACTGGGTGATGAGATGTGTTCCTTTAAGACTGCGTTGGTGATGAGATGTTCTCCTTAAGTTACAGGGCCGAAGTTAAGAGTACCAGGAAAAGCAGAGGAGTCTAGCAAGAGTTCAGCTGCACAGCAAGCAGTAGGTGCCTCCTCGCCGTGTAAACAGAGAAACGTGAAGAAACCCAGCTACGAGCCCACTGCACAATGAAGAGCCCCAAGGCAAGTGTTCCATGCATAATGACATCATGCTGCTTCCTTCCTTATTACCCCTCCGTAAGCAATACAGTTTAGTCGTGACCTTGATTGCATGTGCTTGCACGTTCCCATGAGCCATTGAGACCAGCCCAAACAGTTATTATTTATAAATTTTTAAAAAGAACAAATGGCAGCCAAAATGCGCAAGAGCAAGTCAGGATTTCTAAAGACAAAAAAAAAAGAAGAATTATTGTGCTGCGAGAAAAGGGGTTTTAGTTCAGCTGAATATCTGTGTCTGTGTGATTACTGAAACTGTAAATGGTGGTATAAGCATAAGCTCTGTTTCCCAAAGTTCCTGAAAGCCTTGGGGCCCGGCCATGGGTTAACAGGGCACTGCCTGGCTCTGACTTCATCCCCAAGAGGCCACTGCCAACCAGATGGTGAAGGGAGAAGAAAAATAGGAGAAGAGTCTGGATTTCTACCCGCTTTTCTTAATTTGTGAGGAGTATCATAGTAGATTACAAACTCCTTCTCTTCCTCTCCCCACTGCAGCAGATGCCTTATTGAGATAGGTGAGGCTGAGAGGGACCAGAAAAAAATGTGACTAGCCTAAGGTCACCCAGCACACAGGAATGCAGGAATGTGGAAGCAAACCTGGTTCTTCAGATTAAGAGTCCACTTACGGTGGCGTGGGAGGTTAAGAGCTTCGTGATATCTAATCTGGAGGAACCCGGGTTTGATTCCCAGCTGCCTACCGCCTGAACTGTGGGAGGCTTATCTGGGGGGTTCAGGATTAGCTGTGCACTCCCACACACACGCCAGCTGGGTGACCTTGGGCTAGTCACAGCTTCTCAGGAGCTCTCATCAGTGCCCCACCTACCTCACAGGGTGTTTGTTGTGAGGGGGGAAGGGCAAGGAGATTGTAAGCCCCTTTGAGTCTCCTGCAGGAGAGAAAGGGGGGATATAAATCCAAACTCTTCTTCTTCTTCTTCCCCACTGTAGATGCCTTGTGAGATAGGTGAGGCTGAGAGAGACCTGAGAAAACCGTGACTAACCCAAGGTCACCCAGCACAGGAATGCAGGAATGTGGAAGCAAACCTGGTTCTTCAGATTAGAGTCCACCTGCTCTTAATCAAAACACCACAATGGTTCTAGTGCAGGAGAGAGGAAGGGAGGCATGATCACCCTTGATGAGGCCAGCTGAGTCTACCCTGGGAGTGGGTGGAGACTTCCTCATTAACAAGGGCAGGGCTGTCTCTCCCAGGGAATTTCCCAGGTGATGCTTGCCACAATGAGGCCAGCCAGCTTTGGGCCTGGGCCATTACAGAGTGAGGCTCTCAAAAGCTAGTTAACTAGCCTAGGTGGCTTCATGGGTGGTTCTTGACATCTAAGTGACACCAGCCACAGGGAAAGCCAAGAAAAGGGTAAATGGGAGTGACCAAAACTCTTCCATCATGCCTGCTTGGCCAGGACTGGAGCTGCCTCTCCTAGCAGAGCAAGACTAGGGAGGGAGCAGCTGGGCCGGGGAGGAGCCGACGTCTCACCTCCTCAAAAGGTAAAAATATTTAAACAAATACAACAATTTCTCGTAGTATGACTTTGCAGTACACATGTCTGAAAGTTGATTGTTGGCATGCTGGGATAAATTATTTCATTCAATCATTGTGTATTAAAAATTTTCCAGATTTTATTTTTTCCCTTCTTTGCTGCACCTGGATTCTGGCTTGCTCCTCTAGCAGTGTTTCTAAAGATGGTTAGCGAATTCACATTTGAGTAGTGAGGGAAGAATCTTGAAATCCTATTCAATCATATTCCATAATCTGAAATCCCAATTCCACCCCCCCCCCCTCCAACTTTAAAAGGCTTGATAAAATTATATCTCACTGGAGGAGTCAACTATGTGTGACTCCCAATGGATCAAAAGGATATCAAAATTCTTGGAGATCACCAATTGCGCAATTTAGGGTCTCACTGAATCCCTTTGGGTGTGCTGTCCTACAGAACAGAGCTAGTGAATAATTTATTACTGACCAGAGACCAGCAATTAGGACATGCAGAACAAAGCGATCCTGCAAAAGTATATACACAATAAAAATATTGCCCAAAAAAAAAAAAAGGCAGGTACAATAAAAGCATAAAAAATACAAACCTAAAGAATGTAGGTTGAGTCTGTGTGCTACCTTCGTAGGAAACTCTGGTGGTAATGCACAAGAACCTTTGTCTGAGGTTCCAGGCACAAGGTCAACCAGCAGAAGAGGAGATGTACCATTCCTCTGGTCTTCCTCTTGAGATTTTTTGGGAGGATAGGGCTGCATAAAGGTGTGTTTAAGAACACTGCATATGTAGTGACAGTGTAGTAACTTAACGTGTCCAAGCTGTTCCTATTTTTCAGTAGCACAGGGGGGGCATAATGCTCATGGAAGGGAATGTTATGGTTTCTGCTTTCTAATATGGTGAATGGGAGAACATTGAAAGCTGTTCTGTGTTTGTGGGCTATCCTAGAGGTTCTGAATGTTAGACAGGCTTAAATGCCAAATGACAGCAACAAGTGGGTTTGGAATGGCTCTATCTTCTCTTGACCTTTTCTATCCAACTTCTATCTTGGTTGTGGGACATAGGGAATGACTTTTAGTCAGTGGTAGAATTCAAAATAATTTAACCACCGGTTCTGAAAAGGACTCCAGTGGTGGGATTACAGCCATTCTCTATGAACTACACAAAAAAAAAATTAGCTACCGGTTCTACCCGAATAGGGGTGCAAAATAGGCTTGAATCCCACTTTTGACTTTTAGTGTGATCTCGCCCACCGGGGCTGCTGTTGGTTCTATTGCTGAAGGCCCTTTCCCCACCTACCTTTGTCCGAGGGTTGCTGCGCGCAATTCCCAGCGCGCGCAATTCCTGGCGTGCGCCCCGGCTTCCCCACAACCCCGCGGTCTGCACGGGGTCATCAAAAGGTGCCATTTCAAAAGGCGCCAGGAATTACACGCGCTGAGGGGGCGTGAGAGAGGCAGCGTCAGGGCGGGGGAGTGCAGCTGGACCCCGCGCTACTTGAGGAGAGTAGTGCGGGCCTTAAGGTAATTGGGGAAAGGGCCTTCACCCCAGTTACATATCAACACACAAGTTCCTCAGTACAGTCAGCAGCAACTCCACTGGGCAGTTTGCAAATACAAAAAACAGCAGGGTGGAGGCTAGTGTGGTGTAGTGGTTAAGGGCAGCGGACTCTAATCCGGTGAATCAGGTTTATTTCACCACTCCTAGATGTGAAGCCTGCTGGGTGACCTTGGCCTAGCACAGTTCTCTCTGAACTCTCTCAGCCCCACCTACCTCACAAGGAGTCTGTTGTGGGAAGAGGAAGGGAAGGCATTTGTAAGTCACTTTGAGACTCCTTATGGTTGAGAAAAGTGGAGTTTCGATCCAAGCTCCTCTTCTAATCGGCTTCTCTCTATCTGTTCTGGTTATAAGCAGAACGAAGTTGATATGTATGCGGGAGGCACAAAACTTCCGCTGTGTGTCTGATGCAAAGTGTTTGTGTTCTTCCCCAGCAAACACTGGGACTTTATTGTGAAGATAAGTCATGAGAACCTCTTAGTTGATATCAAATGAGCCTCTGACTGTGCTAAAATCTTGGAGTGTAGAGGCATAGTCCATGGTCCTTAAATAAATCTCTGGAAACTGCTGTGTCTTTCCTAAACAAATGTCTGTATGCTGGGGCTGTTGGTGAACAGATAGAGATAGAGGTAAATGTGACTGTTAGGCTGATGCTCTGGAGGCAATACTACCGCCTGGTGGAATGGGTCTTTCATTGACCGACTTGGTTAGGATCTTAAAGGTCTTGTTAGCAGTTTTTCTTCTCATTTAAATCTAGCATGAGATATATCTTTGCTTTTAGACTCCAGAGTAGACTACAGTCATGTGGTCTCTGTGAGGTTGCTCTTGAAGATAACACTGAAACTACTGCCAGATGAAGATGCAGTAGAGAGACTATTGCCTGAGACTAGCCAATCTGTACACAACTCAACTATTCTGAAGTCTTTGTAGGGTCTGCCTGTTGCTATCCAAGATCAGTTCAAGGTGCTGGTTCTCCCCTTTAACTCCCTTCAGATCTGGGAACCTCATAGTCAGTTATGGTCCTCAGGTTACCGATCTCAGGTCATTCCACCAGATCAGTGTTGCCCAGTTGGCATCTACTAGAGCCTGTTCCTTCTAAGTCGTGACTCCCGCTTTATGGAATGAGCTCTTGAGTGGAAGATGAGGAAGATACTGTCCTTATAGGTTTTTAGTTAGCATGGCAAGTTCATTTCTTTTGCATGAGTGTTTAAGGGAGTTTGAGTTACAAGCATTTTAACTGTTTTTGATTGAATTGCATTGTTCTTGTGACTTTTAAGCCACCTTGAACCACAAAGGAAAATTGAGGATTAAAATACAAGGACTAACTTTTTATGTATGCATGAATGTATGTATGAAGGTAAGTGTGTATAATTTATGATTTCTGCTACAATGGGGATGCAAAGCAGCTTACAACACCATTCTCCCAATGTCCATTTTAACTTGACGGGTAAGCTAGGAAGAAAGAGAGTGGTTGGCTCAAGGTCACCCAGCGAGTTGTCATGGCAGACTCAGGAATCTTCAGAAATACTGTTTAGAGAAGTGACAGGATTGTTTTTGACTGCTCCTCAGGCATTTCTATATTTATTTATAAATAACTGGGTCTACGTACAATGGGTGGGTGGATGGAGGAGTACTGTTATACTCGGTACTCATGAATGAATGAACCAGGGGATTGTGTACTTGAAGAATATTTGGAGCCGTGTTGATAACTTTCCTAAAGTTGTAATGTGACATTTCAAAAAGCAGTTTCTCCTCAATGATCCTTGACCCGCCCAGACCCCTTTTGGGATTGGGCGGTATAAAAGTCAAATTAATAATAATAATAATAATAATAATAATAATAATAATAATAA
>NC_059431.1:110405890-110416497 GCF_021028975.2 Sphaerodactylus townsendi | reverse complement strand
TTCTCACTCAGAGGAAGCCTCTCTTCCAAATTGTCTCCTCAAAAAATCAGAGCCCCTTCTAAGTCTACAATAATGACATTTTCAATGGATGGCACAAAAATTGTACTCCCAAGAAGAGCAGTTGACATTACAGTCCTTCTCCAAGCAATCAAATGTCACCGCCCCGCTACAAGCAACAGATAGTTTCAGTCACCATTTTCTGAAGTGGGTGCTCTTGGAGACCAACTATAGCTCTTTATTTCCCCTGAATGGTGCTGTGTGCTAAATGTGTGGCCAAACCGATAGCACAACTGCTGTAAAAAGAACAGGCAGAGAATATTTATGGAACACCTGGATAAGATAAAAGAGATTCTGTGGCCTGGTTATGGCATAGAAGCGGACCTAAATTCTAACCCAGGGGTCTGCAACCTGCAGCTCTCCAGATTTCATGGACGACACTTCCCATCAGTCCTTGCCAGCATGGCCAATTGACTATTCTGGCAGGGGCTGATGGGATTTGTGGTCCATGAACATCTGGAGAGCCGCAGGTTACAGATCCCTGTTCAAACCTCTAAAGTGCTACACGTCTGTCCTATGTTTCCATGCAGTCAACTAAATGGAAATAAAATCATGTCATGGAGATGAGATGGATTGCCTCTATAAAGGAAACCATGGCTCTCCGTTTGCAAGACCTGAGCAAGGCTGTTAATGATAGGGCATTTTGGAGGACGTAGATTCATAGATTCGCCAAGAGTAGGAAGTGACTTGACGGCACTTAATACACAAATACACAGGAACAGTATCTAAGAACATAAGAACATAAGACTTCACTATTGTGTTACAATCTACATTCCTATTATGTGTCAGGAAAGTGGCCCCTCTTATCATGGCCAGAGAGTTAATTTTTCCTATAACTAAAGCCCCAAAATCCATGGCTCTTTGCCCGGGGAAGTCCTTCTTGTACCCAACATTATTTTCCTGCAAGAGACGCTGGCCGTTTCTCTTGCTCTCTCCTTGGACTTCTTCACTTCCAAAATTATAATTATTACCCTTCCAATTCCCTAACCTATTCCTGCTATCACTCAACCGTTTTATTTCTGTGGTCTCTTAATTCTGTGCATTGGAGTATATTTTTAGTATTGTTATCCCTTCATAAAATTGTAATTTCTTTTACTACGACTTTGGTTTTGAGTGATTCTCTTGAGAAATGGATTTCAGTATACACAGGTAGAGATTTCCTCCCTGCCTCTTGTATTGCTGGTCTGTTTCCAGCTAATTCCCCCAACTAACAGACCAATTCATGTAACATAAACACTTGTGTGTGAACCACAGGCCAGACCAGTTCAGAGCTGATCAGACCAATTCTGGTAACATAAATTCTTATATGCAAACAACCTTAATATATTTGGATGTACAATCCATCACAATCGTCACCATCTCAAACTTCTTAATTCTGTAACTGTGTTACAATCTACATTCCTATTATGTAAATTTGCTAACCTGACTTTTAAGTACCACAAAAAGAAACAAGTAAAACTATTTTCAAGTTGTATCTCAAAAAGCTTCCTACATGCCAAATATTTCTGACCATTTTATTATTCAAAAGAAGTCTCTCCATCATAAGGTTAAAAATCAGTCGTTAGATTGCTAGATTCCCATGGATTATTTCTTGTGGGATCCCAGCTAATCAAAGTTATTATAACAACAATGCACACTAGAATAACACAGGCATCCTCAAATGATGAACTGGACTTGAATCCCAGCGGCTGAGTGAAGTGGTCATTACTAAGATACATCATACTTTACTTATGACAACTAGACATAAGAACAGTTTTTTCCCGAATGCCATCACTCTGCTAAACAAATAATTCCCTCGATAATGTCAAACTATTTATTATATATTTATTATATAATTACTGCACTACTTTTTTCATTATTCCTATTATCTATCTCCTCCCACTTATGACTGTATGACTATAGCCTGTGCTGACATTTCATTCATTTTATTTCATGATTTTACATTTTATGTTTTCATTACTATTGATTGTTTCCTGATGCTTACTAGACCTATATGACAATCATTAAGTGTTGTACCTTATGATTCTTGACAAATGTATTTTTCTTTTATGTACACTGAGAGCATATGCACCGGAGACAAATTCCTTGTGTGTCCAATCACACTTGGCCAATAAAGATTCTATTCTATTCTATTCTATTCTATTCTATTCTATTCTATTCTATTCTGTACTAACACTGCAGTCCTGATGAGGAATACATCCTTCTAGACCAACTGACTTCAATAAATTTACAAAGGAGGACTGGGGGGGGGCCCCCACTTACCTCACAGGATGCCTATTGTGGGGAGAGGAAAGGAACGGAATTTGTAAGCCACTTT
Source organism: Sphaerodactylus townsendi (assembly GCF_021028975.2). Classification (NCBI taxonomy): domain Eukaryota; kingdom Metazoa; phylum Chordata; class Lepidosauria; order Squamata; family Sphaerodactylidae; genus Sphaerodactylus; species Sphaerodactylus townsendi. The sequence continues at coordinate 110,414,123 of NC_059431.1, read as the reverse complement.
GAGACTGGCTCATTATGGTTGAGAAAAGCAAGGCGTGGGGGGGGGGGGGTGGGGGGGGGGGGGGGTGGGGGGGGGGGGGGGTTTGGGGGGCGGGGTGTGTGGGGGGCGGGGGGTGGGGGGGGAGGGGGGTTGGGGGGGGGGGGAGGGGGGGGTGGGGGGGTTGGGGGGGGGGGGGGGTGGGGGGGCGGGGGGGGTGGGGGGGGAGAGGGCTGGGGGGGGGGTGAGGAGTGGGGGGGGGGGGGTGTGTGGGGGTGGGGTGTGGTGGGGGGGGGGGGGGGTGGGGGGGGGGGGGGGTGGGGGGGGGGGGGGGTGGGGGGGGGGGGGGGTGGGGGGGGAGGGGGGTGGGGGGGGGGGGGGGTGGGGGGGGGGGGGGGTGGGGGGGGGGGGGGGTGGGGGGGGGGGGGGGTGGGGGGGGGGGGGGGTGGGGGGGGGGGGGGGTGGGGGGGGGGGGGGGTGGGGGGGGGGGGGGGTGGGGGGGGGGGGGGGTGGGGGGGGGGGGGGGTGGGGGGGGGGGGGGGTGGGGGGGGGGGGGGGTGGGGGGGGGGGGGGGTGGGGGGGGGGGGGGGTGGGGGGGGGGGGGGGTGGGGGGGGGGGGGGGTGGGGGGGGGGGGGGGTGGGGGGGGGGGGGGGTGGGGGGGGGGGGGGGTGGGGGGGGGGGGGGGTGGGGGGGGGGGGGGGTGGGGGGGGGGGGGGGTGGGGGGGGGGGGGGGTGGGGGGGGGGGGGGGTGGGGGGGGGGGGGGGTGGGGGGGGGGGGGGGTGGGGGGGGGGGGGGGTGGGGGGGGGGGGGGGTGGGGGGGGGGGGGGGTGGGGGGGGGGGGGGGTGGGGGGGGGGGGGGGTGGGGGGGGGGGGGGGTGGGGGGGGGGGGGGGTGGGGGGGGGGGGGGGTGGGGGGGGGGGGGGGTGGGGGGGGGGGGGGGTGGGGGGGGGGGGGGGTGGGGGGGGGGGGGGGTGGGGGGGGGGGGGGGTGGGGGGGGGGGGGGGTGGGGGGGGGGGGGGGTGGGGGGGGGGGGGGGTGGGGGGGGGGGGGGGTGGGGGGGGGGGGGGGTGGGGGGGGGGGGGGGTGGGGGGGGGGGGGGGTGGGGGGGGGGGGGGGTGGGGGGGGGGGGGGGTGGGGGGGGGGGGGGGTGGGGGGGGGGGGGGGTGGGGGGGGGGGGGGGTGGGGGGGGGGGGGGGTGGGGGGGGGGGGGGGTGGGGGGGGGGGGGGGTGGGGGGGGGGGGGGGTGGGGGGGGGGGGGGGTGGGGGGGGGGGGGGGTGGGGGGGGGGGGGGGTGGGGGGGGGGGGGGGTGGGGGGGGGGGGGGGTGGGGGGGGGGGGGGGTGGGGGGGGGGGGGGGTGGGGGGGGGGGGGGGTGGGGGGGGGGGGGGGTGGGGGGGGGGGGGGGTGGGGGGGGGGGGGGGTGGGGGGGGGGGGGGGTGGGGGGGGGGGGGGGTGGGGGGGGGGGGGGGTGGGGGGGGGGGGGGGTGGGGGGGGGGGGGGGTGGGGGGGGGGGGGGGTGGGGGGGGGGGGGGGTGGGGGGGGGGGGGGGTGGGGGGGGGGGGGGGTGGGGGGGGGGGGGGGTGGGGGGGGGGGGGGGTGGGGGGGGGGGGGGGTGGGGGGGGGGGGGGGTGGGGGGGGGGGGGGGTGGGGGGGGGGGGGGGTGGGGGGGGGGGGGGGTGGGGGGGGGGGGGGGTGGGGGGGGGGGGGGGTGGGGGGGGGGGGGGGTGGGGGGGGGGGGGGGTGGGGGGGGGGGGGGGTGGGGGGGGGGGGGGGTGGGGGGGGGGGGGGGTGGGGGGGGGGGGGGGTGGGGGGGGGGGGGGGTGGGGGGGGGGGGGGGTGGGGGGGGGGGGGGGTGGGGGGGGGGGGGGGTGGGGGGGGGGGGGGGTGGGGGGGGGGGGGGGTGGGGGGGGGGGGGGGTGGGGGGGGGGGGGGGTGGGGGGGGGGGGGGGTGGGGGGGGGGGGGGGTGGGGGGGGGGGGGGGTGGGGGGGGGGGGGGGTGGGGGGGGGGGGGGGTGGGGGGGGGGGGGGGTGGGGGGGGGGGGGGGTGGGGGGGGGGGGGGGTGGGGGGGGGGGGGGGTGGGGGGGGGGGGGGGTGGGGGGGGGGGGGGGTGGGGGGGGGGGGGGGTGGGGGGGGGGGGGGGTGGGGGGGGGGGGGGGTGGGGGGGGGGGGGGGTGGGGGGGGGGGGGGGTGGGGGGGGGGGGGGGTGGGGGGGGGGGGGGGTGGGGGGGGGGGGGGGTGGGGGGGGGGGGGGGTGGGGGGGGGGGGGGGTGGGGGGGGGGGGGGGTGGGGGGGGGGGGGGGTGGGGGGGGGGGGGGGTGGGGGGGGGGGGGGGTGGGGGGGGGGGGGGGTGGGGGGGGGGGGGGGTGGGGGGGGGGGGGGGTGGGGGGGGGGGGGGGTGGGGGGGGGGGGGGGTGGGGGGGGGGGGGGGTGGGGGGGGGGGGGGGTGGGGGGGGGGGGGGGTGGGGGGGGGGGGGGGTGGGGGGGGGGGGGGGTGGGGGGGGGGGGGGGTGGGGGGGGGGGGGGGTGGGGGGGGGGGGGGGTGGGGGGGGGGGGGGGTGGGGGGGGGGGGGGGTGGGGGGGGGGGGGGGTGGGGGGGGGGGGGGGTGGGGGGGGGGGGGGGTGGGGGGGGGGGGGGGTGGGGGGGGGGGGGGGTGGGGGGGGGGGGGGGTGGGGGGGGGGGGGGGTGGGGGGGGGGGGGGGTGGGGGGGGGGGGGGGTGGGGGGGGGGGGGGGTGGGGGGGGGGGGGGGTGGGGGGGGGGGGGGGTGGGGGGGGGGGGGGGTGGGGGGGGGGGGGGGTGGGGGGGGGGGGGGGTGGGGGGGGGGGGGGGTGGGGGGGGGGGGGGGTGGGGGGGGGGGGGGGTGGGGGGGGGGGGGGGTGGGGGGGGGGGGGGGTGGGGGGGGGGGGGGGTGGGGGGGGGGGGGGGTGGGGGGGGGGGGGGGTGGGGGGGGGGGGGGGTGGGGGGGGGGGGGGGTGGGGGGGGGGGGGGGTGGGGGGGGGGGGGGGTGGGGGGGGGGGGGGGTGGGGGGGGGGGGGGGTGGGGGGGGGGGGGGGTGGGGGGGGGGGGGGGTGGGGGGGGGGGGGGGTGGGGGGGGGGGGGGGTGGGGGGGGGGGGGGGTGGGGGGGGGGGGGGGTGGGGGGGGGGGGGGGTGGGGGGGGGGGGGGGTGGGGGGGGGGGGGGGTGGGGGGGGGGGGGGGTGGGGGGGGGGGGGGGTGGGGGGGGGGGGGGGTGGGGGGGGGGGGGGGTGGGGGGGGGGGGGGGTGGGGGGGGGGGGGGGTGGGGGGGGGGGGGGGTGGGGGGGGGGGGGGGTGGGGGGGGGGGGGGGTGGGGGGGGGGGGGGGTGGGGGGGGGGGGGGGTGGGGGGGGGGGGGGGTGGGGGGGGGGGGGGGTGGGGGGGGGGGGGGGTGGGGGGGGGGGGGGGTGGGGGGGGGGGGGGGTGGGGGGGGGGGGGGGTGGGGGGGGGGGGGGGTGGGGGGGGGGGGGGGTGGGGGGGGGGGGGGGTGGGGGGGGGGGGGGGTGGGGGGGGGGGGGGGTGGGGGGGGGGGGGGGTGGGGGGGGGGGGGGGTGGGGGGGGGGGGGGGTGGGGGGGGGGGGGGGTGGGGGGGGGGGGGGGTGGGGGGGGGGGGGGGTGGGGGGGGGGGGGGGTGGGGGGGGGGGGGGGTGGGGGGGGGGGGGGGTGGGGGGGGGGGGGGGTGGGGGGGGGGGGGGGTGGGGGGGGGGGGGGGTGGGGGGGGGGGGGGGTGGGGGGGGGGGGGGGTGGGGGGGGGGGGGGGTGGGGGGGGGGGGGGGTGGGGGGGGGGGGGGGTGGGGGGGGGGGGGGGTGGGGGGGGGGGGGGGTGGGGGGGGGGGGGGGTGGGGGGGGGGGGGGGTGGGGGGGGGGGGGGGTGGGGGGGGGGGGGGGTGGGGGGGGGGGGGGGTGGGGGGGGGGGGGGGTGGGGGGGGGGGGGGGTGGGGGGGGGGGGGGGTGGGGGGGGGGGGGGGTGGGGGGGGGGGGGGGTGGGGGGGGGGGGGGGTGGGGGGGGGGGGGGGTGGGGGGGGGGGGGGGTGGGGGGGGGGGGGGGTGGGGGGGGGGGGGGGTGGGGGGGGGGGGGGGTGGGGGGGGGGGGGGGTGGGGGGGGGGGGGGGTGGGGGGGGGGGGGGGTGGGGGGGGGGGGGGGTGGGGGGGGGGGGGGGTGGGGGGGGGGGGGGGTGGGGGGGGGGGGGGGTGGGGGGGGGGGGGGGTGGGGGGGGGGGGGGGTGGGGGGGGGGGGGGGTGGGGGGGGGGGGGGGTGGGGGGGGGGGGGGGTGGGGGGGGGGGGGGGTGGGGGGGGGGGGGGGTGGGGGGGGGGGGGGGTGGGGGGGGGGGGGGGTGGGGGGGGGGGGGGGTGGGGGGGGGGGGGGGTGGGGGGGGGGGGGGGTGGGGGGGGGGGGGGGTGGGGGGGGGGGGGGGTGGGGGGGGGGGGGGGTGGGGGGGGGGGGGGGTGGGGGGGGGGGGGGGTGGGGGGGGGGGGGGGTGGGGGGGGGGGGGGGTGGGGGGGGGGGGGGGTGGGGGGGGGGGGGGGTGGGGGGGGGGGGGGGTGGGGGGGGGGGGGGGTGGGGGGGGGGGGGGGTGGGGGGGGGGGGGGGTGGGGGGGGGGGGGGGTGGGGGGGGGGGGGGGTGGGGGGGGGGGGGGGTGGGGGGGGGGGGGGGTGGGGGGGGGGGGGGGTGGGGGGGGGGGGGGGTGGGGGGGGGGGGGGGTGGGGGGGGGGGGGGGTGGGGGGGGGGGGGGGTGGGGGGGGGGGGGGGTGGGGGGGGGGGGGGGTGGGGGGGGGGGGGGGTGGGGGGGGGGGGGGGTGGGGGGGGGGGGGGGTGGGGGGGGGGGGGGGTGGGGGGGGGGGGGGGTGGGGGGGGGGGGGGGTGGGGGGGGGGGGGGGTGGGGGGGGGGGGGGGTGGGGGGGGGGGGGGGTGGGGGGGGGGGGGGGTGGGGGGGGGGGGGGGTGGGGGGGGGGGGGGGTGGGGGGGGGGGGGGGTGGGGGGGGGGGGGGGTGGGGGGGGGGGGGGGTGGGGGGGGGGGGGGGTGGGGGGGGGGGGGGGTGGGGGGGGGGGGGGGTGGGGGGGGGGGGGGGTGGGGGGGGGGGGGGGTGGGGGGGGGGGGGGGTGGGGGGGGGGGGGGGTGGGGGGGGGGGGGGGTGGGGGGGGGGGGGGGTGGGGGGGGGGGGGGGTGGGGGGGGGGGGGGGTGGGGGGGGGGGGGGGTGGGGGGGGGGGGGGGTGGGGGGGGGGGGGGGTGGGGGGGGGGGGGGGTGGGGGGGGGGGGGGGTGGGGGGGGGGGGGGGTGGGGGGGGGGGGGGGTGGGGGGGGGGGGGGGTGGGGGGGGGGGGGGGTGGGGGGGGGGGGGGGTGGGGGGGGGGGGGGGTGGGGGGGGGGGGGGGTGGGGGGGGGGGGGGGTGGGGGGGGGGGGGGGTGGGGGGGGGGGGGGGTGGGGGGGGGGGGGGGTGGGGGGGGGGGGGGGTGGGGGGGGGGGGGGGTGGGGGGGGGGGGGGGTGGGGGGGGGGGGGGGTGGGGGGGGGGGGGGGTGGGGGGGGGGGGGGGTGGGGGGGGGGGGGGGTGGGGGGGGGGGGGGGTGGGGGGGGGGGGGGGTGGGGGGGGGGGGGGGTGGGGGGGGGGGGGGGTGGGGGGGGGGGGGGGTGGGGGGGGGGGGGGGTGGGGGGGGGGGGGGGTGGGGGGGGGGGGGGGTGGGGGGGGGGGGGGGTGGGGGGGGGGGGGGGTGGGGGGGGGGGGGGGTGGGGGGGGGGGGGGGTGGGGGGGGGGGGGGGTGGGGGGGGGGGGGGGTGGGGGGGGGGGGGGGTGGGGGGGGGGGGGGGTGGGGGGGGGGGGGGGTGGGGGGGGGGGGGGGTGGGGGGGGGGGGGGGTGGGGGGGGGGGGGGGTGGGGGGGGGGGGGGGTGGGGGGGGGGGGGGGTGGGGGGGGGGGGGGGTGGGGGGGGGGGGGGGTGGGGGGGGGGGGGGGTGGGGGGGGGGGGGGGTGGGGGGGGGGGGGGGTGGGGGGGGGGGGGGGTGGGGGGGGGGGGGGGTGGGGGGGGGGGGGGGTGGGGGGGGGGGGGGGTGGGGGGGGGGGGGGGTGGGGGGGGGGGGGGGTGGGGGGGGGGGGGGGTGGGGGGGGGGGGGGGTGGGGGGGGGGGGGGGTGGGGGGGGGGGGGGGTGGGGGGGGGGGGGGGTGGGGGGGGGGGGGGGTGGGGGGGGGGGGGGGTGGGGGGGGGGGGGGGTGGGGGGGGGGGGGGGTGGGGGGGGGGGGGGGTGGGGGGGGGGGGGGGTGGGGGGGGGGGGGGGTGGGGGGGGGGGGGGGTGGGGGGGGGGGGGGGTGGGGGGGGGGGGGGGTGGGGGGGGGGGGGGGTGGGGGGGGGGGGGGGTGGGGGGGGGGGGGGGTGGGGGGGGGGGGGGGTGGGGGGGGGGGGGGGTGGGGGGGGGGGGGGGTGGGGGGGGGGGGGGGTGGGGGGGGGGGGGGGTGGGGGGGGGGGGGGGTGGGGGGGGGGGGGGGTGGGGGGGGGGGGGGGTGGGGGGGGGGGGGGGTGGGGGGGGGGGGGGGTGGGGGGGGGGGGGGGTGGGGGGGGGGGGGGGTGGGGGGGGGGGGGGGTGGGGGGGGGGGGGGGTGGGGGGGGGGGGGGGTGGGGGGGGGGGGGGGTGGGGGGGGGGGGGGGTGGGGGGGGGGGGGGGTGGGGGGGGGGGGGGGTGGGGGGGGGGGGGGGTGGGGGGGGGGGGGGGTGGGGGGGGGGGGGGGTGGGGGGGGGGGGGGGTGGGGGGGGGGGGGGGTGGGGGGGGGGGGGGGTGGGGGGGGGGGGGGGTGGGGGGGGGGGGGGGTGGGGGGGGGGGGGGGTGGGGGGGGGGGGGGGTGGGGGGGGGGGGGGGTGGGGGGGGGGGGGGGTGGGGGGGGGGGGGGGTGGGGGGGGGGGGGGGTGGGGGGGGGGGGGGGTGGGGGGGGGGGGGGGTGGGGGGGGGGGGGGGTGGGGGGGGGGGGGGGTGGGGGGGGGGGGGGGTGGGGGGGGGGGGGGGTGGGGGGGGGGGGGGGTGGGGGGGGGGGGGGGTGGGGGGGGGGGGGGGTGGGGGGGGGGGGGGGTGGGGGGGGGGGGGGGTGGGGGGGGGGGGGGGTGGGGGGGGGGGGGGGTGGGGGGGGGGGGGGGTGGGGGGGGGGGGGGGTGGGGGGGGGGGGGGGTGGGGGGGGGGGGGGGTGGGGGGGGGGGGGGGTGGGGGGGGGGGGGGGTGGGGGGGGGGGGGGGTGGGGGGGGGGGGGGGTGGGGGGGGGGGGGGGTGGGGGGGGGGGGGGGTGGGGGGGGGGGGGGGTGGGGGGGGGGGGGGGTGGGGGGGGGGGGGGGTGGGGGGGGGGGGGGGTGGGGGGGGGGGGGGGTGGGGGGGGGGGGGGGTGGGGGGGGGGGGGGGTGGGGGGGGGGGGGGGTGGGGGGGGGGGGGGGTGGGGGGGGGGGGGGGTGGGGGGGGGGGGGGGTGGGGGGGGGGGGGGGTGGGGGGGGGGGGGGGTGGGGGGGGGGGGGGGTGGGGGGGGGGGGGGGTGGGGGGGGGGGGGGGTGGGGGGGGGGGGGGGTGGGGGGGGGGGGGGGTGGGGGGGGGGGGGGGTGGGGGGGGGGGGGGGTGGGGGGGGGGGGGGGTGGGGGGGGGGGGGGGTGGGGGGGGGGGGGGGTGGGGGGGGGGGGGGGTGGGGGGGGGGGGGGGTGGGGGGGGGGGGGGGTGGGGGGGGGGGGGGGTGGGGGGGGGGGGGGGTGGGGGGGGGGGGGGGTGGGGGGGGGGGGGGGTGGGGGGGGGGGGGGGTGGGGGGGGGGGGGGGTGGGGGGGGGGGGGGGTGGGGGGGGGGGGGGGTGGGGGGGGGGGGGGGTGGGGGGGGGGGGGGGTGGGGGGGGGGGGGGGTGGGGGGGGGGGGGGGTGGGGGGGGGGGGGGGTGGGGGGGGGGGGGGGTGGGGGGGGGGGGGGGTGGGGGGGGGGGGGGGTGGGGGGGGGGGGGGGTGGGGGGGGGGGGGGGTGGGGGGGGGGGGGGGTGGGGGGGGGGGGGGGTGGGGGGGGGGGGGGGTGGGGGGGGGGGGGGGTGGGGGGGGGGGGGGGTGGGGGGGGGGGGGGGTGGGGGGGGGGGGGGGTGGGGGGGGGGGGGGGTGGGGGGGGGGGGGGGTGGGGGGGGGGGGGGGTGGGGGGGGGGGGGGGTGGGGGGGGGGGGGGGTGGGGGGGGGGGGGGGTGGGGGGGGGGGGGGGTGGGGGGGGGGGGGGGTGGGGGGGGGGGGGGGTGGGGGGGGGGGGGGGTGG
>NC_059431.1:110378390-110403390 GCF_021028975.2 Sphaerodactylus townsendi | reverse complement strand
ATGGTACAGGGAACCAGGAGGCAGGGATAAGGGTCAAAACATCAAAAGCCAAGATTATATTAAGTTGTGAGCAAGAAGCCAAGATTACAGCAAAGTCCATCAGTCAAAGGTCTTACTAAATCACACACCAGGGACCATAGATATGTGGAAATCCATAGGTAAGAGCAGAATGTAATCCCAGGCCAAGTTGTAAACCTGGAGAAGTGGTTATGAGAGGAGTAAGGGTCAGTGATCAGGAAAGACCAGCACAAAGGATTGTTGTCCTCTTTGAAATTGATAGGTCCTCCCTACTTCAGGGACCCAATGAGCTGAGTTGATGCATGTAGTCTCTCTATCCTCAGAACTTCTTACTGTCCTCAGAACTAATCTACCCTGCTGCTTCAGTTGCCACCTGGGATGGCAGGACTCCTAATCAAAGAATGGCCAATTCCCAAATTCCCACAATGCCCAACAGCTGGCTGTTAATTGACCGGTAGGTCTCTCACACCCCACCTTAGCTTTTCTGTTTTGGGTTGTATTATGGTTTTAACTGGTGGCCTTTTTAAACAGTTCCTTCTGCATTCGTGCTACTGACATAATATAATATCTTCTGGGGTGGTTTCGTTTCTCTGAACTGCCTTGAGCATGTGATAGACTGAAGGTATAACAATATTTTTAAACAGTTGGGGCCCCTGATTCTCTTCCCAACCCTATCTTTCTTGTCTCCTGTTCCCTGCACTTTTAGCTTTAATTAAAACTGTTGATTGCATAAACATTTAGTGAGCAAACATGTCTAGCTACTGAGTAAAGGAAACACACATTGAGAGATAAATATGATTCTCTTTCCCGTGATACAAACATAAATCTTAATGATGTTAAATAAAAAATATCTCCCTTTTTCTTCTCCCTTCCTTGCAGCTTCTCTTCTTTCTTTCCCTTGCTTCTTTCTCTCCCTTCAGCCCCCACACAATTTTCTTCTTATTTGTTTCATTTTTCTTTCTTCCCTTCTTCTAGGGCCCATACCTCTAAGATCACTCTCATGTCTTCATGTCTTTCCCACTTTCCAGTTTCTTCTTTCCCTCGTCACTCTCCTGCCATTTGAAAATGAAACCGTGACCGCCATTTTGGACTGCCAAAAATGGTTCCTGAGATCCCAACAGGTAATGCCTTGAGACCTGCTCTGCTGTCTGTCCCTGTCCCTTGTGAGTTTTCTAATTTGTATTTGTGGCCAGGTTCACAATGAGACAATAAATAATGTGCCACTAGGACTTTATGTGCTCAGCTCCCTCTCAAGTAACTACTCACTAAGGAAGAAGAATCATGCAAATTTTCAAAATGTGGGTATCACATTTATGCCAGGGGTGTCCAACTCTGGCCCTTCAGATGTTCATGGACCATAATTCCCATCAGCCCTTGCCAGAAACCTATTATATTCATGCTGGCAGGGGCTGGTGGAAATAATAGTCCATAAACATCTGGAGGGCCAGAGTTGGACACCCCTGCCTTATGCCCACTGCCTCATGCCCCTTGCCAGAAACCTATTATATTCATGCTGGCAGGGGCTGATGGGAATAATAGTCCATAAACATCTGGAGGGCCAGAGTTGGACACCCCTGCCTTATGCCCACTGCCTTTTGCCCACGCCCATTTTTCTGTTCTGCTGTGCAAATGTAATCATCAGCCAGGTGAGTGTATAAATGAGCGTTCAGCAATCGGCAGTCAAAAAGAGACCAGATGGAAAAGGATAATTGGTTTGGAGGAGTGGGAAGAGCTCATCCTTCCTTAAAGGGAACAGGTCCCCTTCCAAGGATTTATTTCTTAAATTTAGCATTACAATTCTGCACAAGAGTGCTGAACCTTCCAAGTATTAATGACCTTGTTATGCTGAACAGTTCCAGACTATTACTTCCTACATCTGCAAGCATTTCTCTACTAAATATTGTAATTTCCTTTGGCCTGAGTGTATATATTTTTTAAAAATGTTCTGGTTTTGAAAGAAAATAACTTACTTTCCTAATGTTGCTAATGACACATTGGGAGCACTGGAAACTCATTCCATCAGATGTTAATTTACAATTCACACAATTGTGAAGCATTTCATTTCACAGACGAGTATCTCCATGCCGATAAAATCTTGTGGAATATTCAAATTAAATGCAAGTTGTTCAAAAGCAGGAATGTAAAGGAGCTGGGCTGTCCAAATTGCAAAACAAACCTAAATTATTCCTGTGGCTGACTTAAGTTCATTAGTAACTGTATGCAGCTGCTTTTCCCTGGTGACTTGTTAAAACAAGTCATTATTCCTGAAGAGAAGAACCAAATGAGAAGAAATGTAAAAATAATCTAATCAGATTCTCTTAGTAAGACTAGATCCTAGGGCTTTCATGACCAGAATCAACTGACTTTGGCAGATTTTCTGGACTGTGTGGCTATGGTCTAGCAGTTTTTTGCTCCTAACATTTCACCCATATCTACAACAGGCATCTTCAGCCACAGAGAGCCACACATCTTGCTATGACATACCTCTGAAGATGCCAGCCGTAGATGCAGGTGAAATGTTAGGAGCAAAAAGTACCAGACCACGGCCCCACAGCCCAGAAAAGCCACAACAATCAGCTTAATGAAAGCCTTTGACAACATTGACTCATCTCTCAAGGCATCAGCATACCCTGCATTGAGGCAGTGCCAGAGTCCAGGGTTTCGGGTGGGCCCCACTGCTGCTGCTGCTGCTGCTGCTGCTGCTGCTGCTGCTGCTGCTGCTGCAAAGAAGAAGAAGAAGAAGAAGAAGAAGAAGAAGAAGAAGAAGAAGAAGAAGAAGAAGAAGAAGAAGAAGAAGAAGAAGAAGAAGAAGAAGAAGAAGAAGAAGAAGAAGAAGAAGAAGAAGAAGAGGAAGAACAAGAACAAGAACAAGAAAAGGAGGAGAAGGAGTAGTTTGGATTTATACCCCACCTTTCTCTCCTGTAAGGAGGGTGGTTTACAAGCTCTTTCCGCTTCCTCTCCCCTTTTAAGAAAACCATAGAGACAGGCTGCCTCGAGTGGCAGCTTCCCTGAAGCCAAGCTTTAGACTTAGAGCCTGCAAGAAAGAAAGCATGAGTTAGTGAGGGGGACAAGGCTTCGCAACTTGCGAGTGAGCGCTGCGGTTCCGCCGGGGGGGGGGGGGGGGCGGGACCCGTGTATAAGTCAAGAAGGGCATTTTTCAGCCTAAAAAAAGGGCTGAAAAACTCGACTTATACCCGAGTATACATGGCAATGGTTCTCAACCTGGGGGTCGGGATTCCTTTTGGGGGTCGAACGACCCTTTCACAGGGGTCGCCTAAGACTCTCTGCATCAGTAGTCTCAATCTGTAAAATGGATAAATGTTAGGGTTGGGGGTCACCACAACATGAGGAGCTGTATTAAAGGGTTGCGGCATTAGGAAGTTTGAGAACCACTGACATACGGTATGTATATCTTGGCCCACTATGCATGGAATGCTTACCTCAGGACTCTTCTCTGTGCAGTGGGCTTGCAGTAGGCTCTCCTTGCATCTCTCTGTTTACACACAAAAAGGCACTCCCTTGTGGGTGAGGAGGGGTTTTTTTTTGCAGAAAACTCTTCTAGCCTGGTTTTCCAAACTCCTCCCATCAACTTATTCTTAAAGGCAAAGATTCCTGGACCACACACTGCTAAAGAGGGGGGCATTGTGCTATGGCCAATGTTTTCTCTCCCCCACACAGCTGTTGCTGCCACAGGAGCAGAGAGGTTTGTTGTTTCAAAGCACTCTCTGCCAGTATCTTAATATATTAATAGAATGCAGAAGTTGGTGTGTTTGGGCTAGGCAGTGGTGGCGAACCTTTGGCACTCCAGATGTTATGGACTACAATTCCCATCAGCCCCGGCCAGCTAGGCCCATATGACTAAGCTTCTTTTCTTTCATTTGAAGAAACCAGCAACATGGAAGGGGGACGAGGGGGAAGGTGTGGATGACATTGGAAGGCAGTGGGAAGGCTGGCTGTGGGCAGTGGGAAGATGTTTGGGACAAAGCTGCACTCACTGGCAAATCTGCCCACTGGCAGCAACATTATGATCATGCTAAAAATGGTCTCGCTTGCCACAGAGAGAATGAACAGTGAAAGCGGGGCTTGAAGAAATACATTTATATAAGAAATCTTGCCGCAATGGGCATTCACCTTTACCAAACAGCAAACGCATTGTGCATAATCGTCCCGTGGCTTAATCCTCCTAATTTCCCAACTCTATGCTTGCCACAACAAAGGTTTGTATACTAGCTAGGGACCTATGGGGAGGTGGAAAAAAGAATGATGGCAATAAAACCAGCATCTTTTGAGGGAGCTCAGGATATGAATGATTGTTTGTGAGCTGAATTGTAGTTTCACGTACAATAAACCACAATTTCACATTATGTCTGAACTGAGCTACTTGGTTTCAGTATACAGAACCTGATGCAACTTCTCATGGGCTTTTTAAAAGATCACACACGATCAAAAGAGAGTTTGTTATTAATCTGTTAACAAAACAATGAAAAGTAAGATTCATATCCTTCAGGCAAGTATGTCTGAAAAAATCTGGTGTATTGCAGAAACAAAAGAACTGAAATGAACAGTAACTGATCGGTGCAAGACATCAAAATGTACACATGAATTCTCACTGATATTTGGATGAAATTTATCAAATTCTGGAATAATAATCATAATGCTAGATCTTGCACCATTTTTTTAAATTGAAGTGGGTTTATAGCGTGTAAAGTGAAATTCTACTTACCTTTGTTGCTGATCATCGACATTTTTAAAAGGTCAAATTGCCAAAAAGCACTGCATGTCAAAAGCCTGCTCGCCCAGAATAGCTGTAGCAAGCGATCAACCCAGGTCAAAGATCATCCTTTGTTTTAGGCAAAGTGACTGATGCATTTAGTGTAAATATTCAAGTATATCCATTTCAGGGAGGAATGATTTCAAATTTCTCATTCCTACCATTTTTAACTGAAAATATTCCTGTCAATTTCTCTCCCCCACCCCACCTAATGCAAACTGAGCCCATTATCCTTTATTTTTGACGGGTTTTTTTTTTCATTTTTGGTACCAAATTTCCCTCATGTATATGTTGTAGCTGTTTCCGAATTGGTAAATCATTCTGATGCATTCTATTGTGCATATACATGATATACACCATATAAATAAATGTTGTATTCATTGTGAATCAAAACTATGCAAAATCTTTTTTAAAAAACCCTATGAAAAGTGGAGCTGAAACAGCTGGTTTAAAGTGTAACAAATATGAAAAGAAAATTAAAGAGGGAATGCGGGTCTCCTAATTTAATCGCGTGTGGCAATAGTCACCCATAGAGTTGAATGAAGAAGATCTGTGACCCGGAGAGATAATCACATAACGTGGAATAAATGCAGGAGGTGATACTGTCTGTGAATGATACCTCCACTTCCGACGCACGACACAAAATCCGGAATTGCACCACGGATCTGCTAGGTGCCCTGGTTCTTACAGTTTACTGAAGGAAACAAAGAGGTATCTAACTTGATTGAAGGAAATGTATTACAATATTTATAATCACATCATGGGCTATGTTAGAAAGCCTGGATTTTTAAAATGTTGGCTTTGGGGAGAAAAATTGCAGGGGGGACTGCTCTCTGTCCCTGGATCAAGCTATCACAAGTACGCACCATTTGTTTGGGAGGAAATCGGTCAATTCTCCCCCGTCCCCGTGCTGAATGGCACACATTTTAAAAGCATGACTTCTAAACGGAAGACAACAGAAGGAAGCACAGTTGGTCCCTCGACATTTCGTACGGAAGCAGCATAACAAAAAAGCGGGCTCCCTCTTGCCGGGGGAGATGACAGTAACGACAAGGAGGTACAGGTAAAGGTTCGCTTCTGATTCCTCATGCCACACACGCTTTTCACTGTGTCAGCACATAAATATGTTTGTTGCCTCTCTGCTGAGTTGTAGCAGGTGTAGGAGGTCACGCAGGTCAGGTTCTTGGCAGAGAAGAAACCATTGGTGCAGCGCCTCGTTTTATGTTCAGTGTAGCTTGTTTTATTTATACCTGTGCGACAATCTTGGAGCAGAGGTGACCAGGAGAGGGGGAGAGGAGGAGCGCCATTCTTTCAAAAGGCTGAACTCTGCATGAAAGCTCCACAGGAACACAGCAACTTAGCCCGACGAACCCAAGTAGTGGTGATTTGCTGGTCGAGGAACAATTAACAAAGCGATCTGCTGATCCAAGAAAGATAGGGTTGCAGCAATCAATGACAAGACCTGCTGTGAGGTGTGTGGTTAGGAGAACTTGGTTTTGAGTCAGCATGGAAGAAAAAAAATATTGGTTTTGATGCTCCGCTTTTCTCTATTGTGAGGAGTTTCAAAGCGACTTACAAACTCTTTCTCTTTCTCTCCCCACGACAGGTAGATGGGACTGTGAGCATTCTGAGAGAACTGTGACTGGCTCAAGGTCACCCAGTAGGCTGCGTGTGGAGGGGTAAGGAAACAAACCTAATTCACCAGATTAGAGTCTGCCGCTCATGTGACAGATTGGAGAACCAAACCTGATTCTCCAGATTAGAGTTCTGAGAGAACTGTGACTGGCTCAAGATCACCCAGCAGGCTGCGTGTGGAGGGGTAAGGAAACAAACCTAATTCACCAGATTAGAGTCTGCCACTCTTACGACAGATTGGAGAATCAAACCTCATTCTCCAGATTAGTTAAATCCACTGCTCTTAATGTGGCTATCTTTTGGCCATGGTGGCAGGGGCTGATGGGAATTGTAGTCCATGAACCTCTGGAGAGCTGCAGGTTGCAGACCCCTGCACTAGGGGAATGCCAGATGTATTCCAGGGAGACCTAATCTTTGCTCATCCGTGAAACTCTTTGTCAGTCCTTATATTTATTAACTTACCCCACACTTTTCTGTCCAGTGGGAACCCAAAATGGTTTGTATCGTTCTCCCTTTTATTCTTCCAACAACCCTGTGAGGTAGATTAGACTGAGAATGTGTGACCGGCCCAAGGTTACCCAGCAAGCTCTGCCTAATTTGTTTTACAGAGTTGCTATGATGGGAAAATGAGAACAATCCCATGACATTGTCTCCCGGCCCATAGAGGAAAGGCAGCAATCATCTTAAATCTTGGCACTTTAAAAATATAGTACAGTCCTATGGACATAGAAGGTGTTACCAATGAAGTCAGCAACATAAGAGTGCAGTCCTAAGCTCACTTACTGGGAGTAATCACCATTGAACACAGGGAGATTTACTTCCAAGTAGACATGTTTAAGATTGCACTTTGACAATGTGATCCTAAGTAGAGTTACATCCTTCTAAGCCTGCTGAAGTAATTGAGTATAGAAAGATGTAACTGCTTAGAACAGCTTGGTTAATCAGGAGACTTTGCTCTGGATATGTCCTGGAATCTGTCACACTGCTCATCTTCACCAAAACTGTTCTGATATCACTTTTTAGGGGAAAGATCAGAGGTGGGATCCAACCAGTTCTCACCACTTCTCTGGAAGTGGTTACTAATTTTTTCTGAGTGCCGAGAAGGGGTTACTAAAGCAACCTCCCTGCCCAATAGGGACTGGAGGTGTGTGTGTGCACTGCCACCACTGTTTGAATCCCACCACCATCGGAACCTGTTGTTAAAATTTTTGGATCCCACCACTGGGAAAGATCACAACCAAAGTGCATTTGCACACTGAGTAGATGGAAATCAGGAATTAGGTTCCACAAGTATGCACAGAGCTTAAGGGGGGGAAAGCATAAAATTATCTCACTCAATTTTATTTATTTATTTATTTATTTATTGTTTGGACTTTTATACCGCCCCATCCCCTAGGGGCTCTGGGCGGTGTACAACATAAAATATAAATATAAATAAATTACTAAAAACCTTTAAAACAGCAATGAACAATAACAGTGATAATAATAGAGGCGTCCGACTAACCCCACTTTAAAATTCTCCCCAGGAGAGGGGGGGGGAAGGCAGCGAATCCCATTGGATGGTAGGCCCAAATAAAAGGACCAGCGGGGGGGGGGGGGCACCATTTCAGCGGCTGGTCCCTCCAAAGGCCCGGCGGAACAACTCCGTTTTACAGGCCCCGCGGAACTCGCTATGGTCCCGCAGAGTCCGGACAGCCGGAGGAAGCGGGTGTTCCACCAGGGTCGGGCCAGAGCCGCAGCGCTCCTGGTCTCAGGTGGTGGCTCGGCCGCGATCATTGAGGGGCCAGGGACCACTAATAAGTTGGCCTCCACTGAGATAACCACCTAGACTATTTCCTAGACTATTTTAAAACAGATTTTCATTTTGGAGAATATAGCATATTTTTGTTTGTTTGCTGCTACGCAATGACTTCCTTGTGTTCCCTGATCCTTTCAGTCACCATGCCAATTACCAAGATACAGAGTACCAAGCCAATGAAGAGAGAACAGATTTCTCTTTAAAAACATAGAATACCAAATGCATTTTGCCATTGCTTCTTCTTCATATATACTAGGCATGTTGCTTTCCTTGACACGAACATGCAACTACCACCTGCGCATATCTCCTAAACAACACAAGAAAGATAGAAAAGTGAAATTAGTTGTTCTCTAAAAGCCCAGTTTTATGTAGAACGTACCACTCTGGTACACCAAATCTTGAACGCGCTGAATTTTTTTCCCCCAATCACTTCCCCTATTGTCTCATGCTTCCTCTGCTCAAAGGCCTCCCATCAATTAATGTCAAACAGTTCGGTGCTCCCGTTCCTCTGGTACTGAGATAACCACCTTTAACCAAAGGCCAATAAGAGATAGTGCCTAGGGATGCTCGTTCATTTGTCCTCTGATCTGATGGATATCGGTGCCTCCATCAAACAATTTATTAAGGTTCTATTGGGTGAGACCGTATTGGGGAAGCGATGTTTCCACTAGGATATTGCTTCGGAGATCAGAGGCAATCTTGTGAGCTCCTGACCCAATCCTTGATAAAATACATTCCATGATAAAAATGTTGGGCATGTATAGCTAGTAGTCACCAAGAAAGAAAGAATTTGCGTCTCAGCGCCAAGAAACAGGATGCAGCCCCATAGTTTTTTTTTTCATATCTCTGAAGGAAACTACTAAAAAAGGCTAACAAAAGGTGGGGAACTACTAAGGAGGGGGGGGGGAGCTACAGACCAAAACACCCTCTTGCACATAATATCCATTAGTTCAGAAACAAGCTAGCAAACTATCCTTACCCCATATTTTATTTAGTCAATTCTCATTGCCTTTCAAGGTTGACTTAGCCTTCCACTAAAGCTCAGTAAATTGAGTACCCTGCTTGCTGGGAGTAAATTGTAGACTGGGGCCATGGCAAACCACCCTAGCCTGCCCAGTAAATGTTGTGATTTGTCATCAGTAATGACCCAGTACTTGGGAAAAAAAATCAGTCAGTGGACAGCATTCAGTCAGAAGAATAAAAAAAAATCCCCAACTACATAGTCAAAGCAGTAAACTGGAATCTTGTCACACTTTATTCAGTGACAAACACCAGGTCTATGCACTTTAATGTAAGAACAAAGAAAAAGTCCTACAGGATCAGACAAGTAGTCTATCTGGTCTTGCATCCTGTTTCCCACAAAGACCAGACAGTTATTGGGAGGGCCAACAAAGAAGACACAAAGGCCAAGGTCCTTTTCTAATGTCTTCCTGCAGGTGAAGGAAAAGAGATTCCACCTAAACATCAGGAAAAACTTCCTGACAGTCAGGGCAGTTCAAAAGTGGAATGCACTACCTCGGAGTGTGGTGGAGTCTCCTTCTTTGGAGGTTTCTAAAGAGAGGGTTGATGGCCATCTGTCAGGAATACGTTGATCATGTGTTCCTGCATTGCAGGAGGTTGGACTTGATGGCCCTTGGGGTCTCTTCCAACTCTATGATTTTATGTTTCTAATATACAGATGTCTACTGCCTCTGAATATGGAGGTTCCCTTTAGCCAATAGCCAGTAATGGACCTCCATGAACCTATGTAATTTTATCTTAAAGCTGTCTGTGTCAGTGGCCATCACTATGTCCACTGAGAGAAAATTCCAAAGTAAAATTAGTGATTGATTACGTGGGAATTCGTGGCAGCCCAAGCCAACTCTGTTTTCCCAATAAGCATTCGTATATGACATCGGTCTTCAGAAAAATGGAGCACCCAGCATTTGTGTTTGACATTTTCAAGGGGTGCATAAAATATCATGTCAGGCATACAGCTTTAAAAAGTAACATTTGAATAAAAATGCAGAACAATTTAATGGAAATCAGAACACCCATGTGGTTATGGAGAGCCACTATGGTGTAGTGCTTAAGAGCAGGTGGACTTTCATCTGGAGAACTGGGTTTGTTTCCCCATTCCTCCACATGAAGTCTACTGGGGGACCTTGGGTTAGCCACAGTTCTTCAGACCTCTCTCAGCCCCACTTGCCTCATTAGGTGTTTGTTGTGGGGAGAGGAAGGGCAAGGAGTTTGTAACTCCTTGAGACTCCTTGCAGGAGAGAAAAGTGGGGTATAAATCCAAACTGTTCTTCTTCAAAGCCAGTAAAATTGCTTGTTGTGACCTTTTGTGGAAAAAAATGACAGTACCAAACTAAGGTGTTTGTATGCTTAGGGTGCCCTGATGCTTAACTGATCTAACCAGAAATGCTCCATACCCACTTAAGGGTGTCTCTCAGACATGTCCACATCCTAGGATGGACTATCAAACAAAAAACCCTGTGCGCTTGATTAGGTCTTGAACAAGGTCCCTGCTCCTAAGAGCATCAACTCCAAGTCAACTGCTGGGAATGGAAAAATAAAAATGCTTTCACTTATATCAGAAATTTAACAAGTTTGGTGCCAGGTAGAGAGCACTCCACAGATAAGGCAACCAGAAATGAGAAGCCACCAACCACTTCAGCAGATGGGGTACCCCAAGTATGATATCAAAAGATCTCAAAACCTGGGCATGTTGATATAGCAGCAGATCCCAAAGGGCTTTAAAGGTAACAACCACAACTTTGCACTGAACCTGGCAAAGAACAGGCAACCAACCAGAGATGTTCCTGAGAATGAATGGAATATGTTACACATAACCTATCTCTATGTGCAGGTTCACCATCCATCTTCAAAGGCAGCCCCAAATCTCACTTTCCTAAGAGGGACAACTGGAAAGGTACTATGGGCTACAGATTAAATGTACACATTCGTTCCTCCCAGTATGAATCTAGCAATGCCTCCAAGCTACTCTGTGTAGGACAGCAGGATAGACTGAACTCCAGCTTCTTGGTTGACATAGGATGCAATCCTCAGAATAGCAAGAGTGACATTGAATAAAGCAAACATCTGAGCAGACCTGTTCACAATTGCTCCCATAGTCACTGACTAACACTATTTAAGTAATGTGTGTCCTAATATCAAAATATCTGAAGCTGTAGCCACATTTTTATTGCGTGTTTTACATGATGTGCAATAGTGCTTTTTCTATTGTAATTTTGATACATGATGGTTTTTATGCCTAATAAAGGTGATTGATTGATTGATTGATTGATTGATTGATTGATTGATTGATTGATTGATTGAAGTAATGTGTGAACTGAGCTTCAGTTTACTGGCTCCCATCTAACTGATCACTGCTTCTCGCCACCCACGCAGATGCTCCTTGGAAATGAATCAGTGAGCAGAACCAAAGTCTATCCTGAGGCTTCCTTCAAACAAACATAATTTGCCACACCCTTTTAAGACCATGTGTTTTGAGTCATACGCTGTGCCTAACTCTTTCGCTGCCTCTTAGGGTTGCCGACTCCCAATGGAGAAATACTTGCAGATTTGGGTGTGGAGCCTGGGAAAGCTCAGTGGGGTATACTTCCATAGAATTCAGCCTTAAAAGCAGCCATTTTGTCCATGGGTGCTAATCTCTGTAGTCTAGAGAGCAGTGAGATCTCCAATCCCAAAGGTTGGCAACACCATTGCTTCAACCCAGACTTATAAAGGGAAAGTCCAATCCTGTATCTCCACCTGGTTCTCTGGCATAACATGATGTCTTAATCGTGAAACACACAAGGATGCCAGCTGCATGTTATAATACCAACTGCTGACTGCAATTTTCGAACTGCTTAATAAAATTGGTGAATTAGTGTAACTGGGTCCATTGATATTGACCATGGTGGTTTGGGAGCAGGACTAAGAGCAAAGGGTCACAATGATGGGGCCTAAATATATATTCATAACCAAGGGTCATAGTTCAGCATTGGCACATGCTAAAGGTTTTTTAAGTTGCCCTTGGAATCTATAGTAAAAGGAAGATTGCATGGGGTAAGGCTATCTACATAGAGACCATCCAGGACTAGAAAGGTTAATGATCTGGTAGTACAGCTATTCCTTTCACATGGCAAATTTCCCCATCATGGTTTTGATATGTCACAAGTCAGTGAAAGAGATTAAATGGGAAGTTTTGGAGAGATGCACAAAAGCCAGCAGACGACACCGGAAAAGTCTGGAAACTCAGAAATGCATAAAATATATGTATAATGTTGGATAATACCAACATATTTTATGTTTCAATATCATAAATGTACACAATTACTTTTTGAAAGTTAAAACAGAAGAAAAAAAGGGAAAAAAATCAGACTTATTCTCTGGTAGGAAGGGAAGGCCAAAAGATTTTGTATGGATTTCCAGATCGCTAGGGGTGCCATGCCCCCAATTCCAGCGATGTGGAAGGGACAACAATATAAGGTAGCTTCAGTTCATATATTCATGTTATTAGTTACAATTATATTCTGTCTTCTTTCCATCATGGAGCTGAAGGTAGTATATAAAGAATCTCTAGGAAGTCTCCCGAACAGGCACTGACCAGATAATGGCCTGCATATTTTCAGCATCGTGCCTCGTCATTATGTTCTCACATGCATGAATGCCTCGGAGGAGTGTCTGCTGGAAATCCCTGGCCCAAAACAGATCCAGCTGGCCTCTACAAGGGCCAGGGCTTTCACAGCCCTGGCCCCTACCTGGTGGAACAGGCCCCCTAAGGAGACCAGGGCCATGCAGGACCTTCAAAGTTTCCACAGGGCCTGTAAAATGGACCTGTTCTGCCAGACTTTTGGCCTTCTGGGATAGCCATCAGACCCTCGTGTCATCCAGGCTTCCCATGGATGGGGTTTGGGGGAGGGAACTGTCACCATACTGATTGTTTTAAATTACAGACTGAATTACTGTTTTATGTTTTATTTTACATATTAAATAATGATGTATACTGCCCTGAGCCTACTGGGGAGGGCGGTAAGTAAGTAAGTAAGTAAGTAAGTAAGTAAGTAAGTAAGTAAGTAAGTAAGTAAGTAAGTAAGTAAGTAAGTAAGTAAGTAAGTAAGTAAGCCAGCCTATACTTCTATTAGATTTCAATCAATGCCTTCAGCAGTGCTTAGTGGTAGATACACACGAATACCATTTTCTCAGTGCTTTTGTATCTGTGGAAAACAAGAGCCTGAGGATCTCTTTCATTATATACTCTCCTGTCCTTTATATTCAGAAATAAGGAAAAGGTTTTTGGAGCCAATACTACCTAGGGCAGCTTTTTTGTCCGATGATGAGAAACTGATTTTCTTACTATCTGATATTGATTCCTATGTTTCTTACAAGAGGGCTCTCTTTGCCCTGGCAGCTAGGAAATTACGAGCAAAGTATTTAAAGCGCTGTTTGAGCTGATGTTCCAAAGTACTGGAGGTCAACTTAGACTAGCTGAAGAGTCTGCAAAAACATCTGACGTGGAAAGTATTTGATGGGGCATTTTAATTTAGAAATTGCAAATACAAATAATTTATATTTTAATGTAAAACTAAGTTATTGTTTTAATTTAAATGTTTTCACTGCATGTATCTCTGTATTGTTATAGCCAATGGCTCAAACAATAAATACTTGACTTGACTTGACTTGACTTGACTTGTAAGTAAGTAAGTAAGTAAGTAAGTAAGTAAGTAAGTAAGTAAGTAAGTAAGTAAGTAAATAAATAAATAAATAAATAAATAAACGTATGTGCTAGTATGCTATTTCACACTGAGAAGCTTTTCACACCTGTCCTCAATTGTGGGTTTATCACTATTGTTTTTTATCCACTGACAGCATATAGGTAAAACAGAGGGAACAGGATAATGACTCTGATTGGTGAATGACCATGGAAGAAGAGAGTTAATGGATATGCGTATCATACTTAATGAATTGATTAATCCACTCATCAGTGACTGCAAGCTCAGCCAAGCATTCCCGGCATCATTCAGTGCAGCATGTGGTTTCTTAATTAGGCATTTACCTTCCGGTTAGAGGAATGCTGATCACACGGCAAGGAAACAAATTGTTGGTAGCATGAGCTCACTGTTCAGCACATCCCTGCACGTTGAAAAGTCCTGACAGCTTTACACTTACTCGCTGTCTTCTCAAACAGAGTCTCTGCACACCTCCAGGTAGGGGGATAAAAGAATGGGCCAAGGTGACTTTGTACGAGTATTGATAAAATGCTGGATCATTTCCGCTAAGATAGCTGTTACAAGTGAGACAGGGTAGCCAAAGTCAAAGAGACAACATATATGGCAGAAGGATGTTATTATTCATCGAGTTTCTCATTCTCTTGAGAACAGAAGAGCCTTGCTGAGTCAGACCAGTGGTTCACCTAGTCCAGTGTCCGTGTCACTCAGCGGCCAACCAGTTGTCCTGGAGGGTCAACAAACAAAGCTAGAGTTGACAATTCTGACCCTGCTGGTAGCACTGGGAGCAGCAGTGGCAAACCGGTTAAGAGCAGGTGCACTCTGATCTGGAGGAACTGGGTTTGATTCCCCACTCTGCTGCCTGAGCTGTGGAGGCTTATCTGGGGAATTCAGATTAGCCTGTACGCTCCAACACATGCCAGCTGGGTGACCTTGGGTTAGTCACAGTTCTTCTGAGCTCTCTCAGCCCCACCCACCTCACAGGGTGTTTGTTGTGAGGGGGGAAGTTCAAGGAGTTTGTAAGCCCCTTTGAGTCTCCTTGCAGGAGAGAAAGTGTTATAAATCCAACTCTTCTTCTTCCTCTTCTTCTTCTTCTTCCTCTTCCTCTTCTTCTTCTTCCTCTTCTTCCTCTTCTTCTTCTTCCTCTTCCTCTTCTTCCTCTTCTTCCTCTTCCTCTTCTTCCTCTTCTTCCTCTTCCTCTTCTTCCTCTTCTTCTTCTTCCTCTTCCTCTTCCTCTTCTTCCTCTTCTTCTTCTTCTTCTTATCCCCAACAATGATCCCCTCAATGATGCGGCTGGCCTCCACACGGGCCAGGACTTTCACAGCCCTGGCCCCGGCCTGGTGGAACACTCTTCCTCCAGCTGTCCGGGCCCTGCGGGACCTTGGTGAGTTCCGCAGGGCCTGTAAGACTGAGTTGTTCCGCCGGGCCTTTGGAGTGTCCAGTCGCTGAAATGTGCGCCCCCCTCTCTCTCTATTCGATTACCACCATATGCTACCCTCTTAGAGGGGAGTCCGGCCGTTCCCTTTCCTTAGGGAGGCCTTTAATTAAATTGGGTTTTGGGGTGCCTGATATCTTTGTATTGACCGCTGCCTTTAATAGATTTTAATAGATTTTATTGGTTTAATAATTTTACTGATTGTAATGAATATTGTTGTGCACCGCCCAGAGCCCCTCGGGGATGGGGCGGTCAACAAATTCAAAATAAATAAATAAATAAAAAATAAATAAACATAGATTCAAAGTCCCACCACAATTAAGCTATCAGTCATTTCTCAGTACAGCTGAGCAAGCTACAGTCATCCCAGACCCCCCCCCCCCACACACAAACACCTCTTCACAAGGCAAACTAGGTGCACTGGAAGCACGGGGCAAGGGCTCTATTGTTATTATTTACAAAATTCATACCCTGGCTCTCTGTCCTCACAAGGGCCAACAAGGGGCTAACATATTTTAAATGTACATAATAAAACCATATCTTGAAAAACATTAAAACCAACAAAACCATACCATTAAAACAGAGCTGAAATATGCATAAACAACAATTGCAGCATTGGCCAGGAAGGACAGATCACAGAGGGGATGCTGAATGAAACAAAAAAGTCTTCACCCCCTGGTGCCCGATGGCAACCGATAGGGACAGATTAATGTCCCTGTGAATAGAGTTCCAAGGGTTTTGGTGCCATGACTGAGAAGATCCTATCTCAAGTTGCCACCCATTTAATGTCAGAAGGCAGGGACCCCCAAAGAAGGAGCTTTCAAAGATGACCACAGTGGTTGGGTAGGTTCATAAGTCTGAGCCTGGGCTATTTCATAAATAGTGGTTGAAGAAGAGTAACAGCTACCTCTCATTGATTAAAGCCCATTCCCCTTCTTGATTTTCTGGTCAGTTGGGAATAATGGAACCTCAGGGTCAACAATACTGTTCAAAGGCTCAGTCTGACTGCAAGCTAGGATCCATGTAACAGTATGCTCTGTGGTGATAATAGTGTTGTAGAAGTATAATTTCCCTGTCAAGTCCATGGACCTAGGAGGATGTAGGGATGGCTCTACTCATTTCTGATTTTACTGAAACCACTGAAAAGTGGGGTAAACACATTCTAAGCAACCCATCAATAAATTCAATTATATTTAATCAATGAAAAATTTCAGGCCAACAGAACAATGACAGGGAAAGTTCTGACTATCCTTAACCATATATCTTGTTGGAACATCTAATTGCCCTCTAGTAGCAAATGCAAAAGCACTGGTCCTTCTGACAGTTAATTTCTGGCAGATGGAGCCCGCAAGCTTGCAATGGCTCAGAGTTCCTTCATAAAGAGGCAGTTTTTTCATGCTGCAGCGCAATTTAGCACATGGATTGTGGCATATGGAAGAGCCCCAACCAACTCAATTAACGTTGTGTTCAGCCCCACAGTGTAGCTATGGCAAAGAACGAAGGAGTCTGGCTACACAGAGAAGAATAATCACCCAGGCTTCCTTCCGAGGGCTTTCAGAAATGAATATGCATTGCAGATATTTGTTTCTGTCACGGGAGCACATTTTTGTTTTGCACCACAAAGATGCAGCCTCTTAGGCAGACTTCAAAGAGGCACACAGAAAATTGAGTCCTTTAGACTCTATGGTGCTATCCCCCCTTCTCTCCCCCCCCCACTCAATTACTTCACATAAAACTCAAGATAACAATGAGATACGCTAGTTCAGACCTTGAGGAAGCAACCACTTTGAGGGATGAAACAAAATGTGGTGCATTTGTTGGCCCAATGTAGAGAATTGGAAGGATTAAACAGTTATGTTTCCCCTCACATTTTGGAAAGCATTAGCACATCTTCCCGATTTTTCTGTCCTTTTTTGTATTTATTTCTGTCTCTATCAAAAATTTTAGTACTCTGCTTTTGGCTGTGGGTTCTGCAGATTCGCTCACACTGTGCATCATATGGAGTTTATGTGCCACGTGTATAGTACCGATATGATTATACATGTGCTGTCACTAATGCTAGCTGGTTGATGCACACAGAATGGCTAACAGGCACTAATGTACAGGAATAACATGGTACATGGAAATTGGAAACAAAAAGATCATAGGTTTGTTTTGCACAAATGAGACAGGGAAGCTAAAAGGAGTTTTTTTTTGGGGGGGGGGTTACAAGAGGCAAAAGGGGGGGGGGTTACAAGAGGCAATTTCAGGTTATCCAGATTTCAGACTCATTCCCAGGAACGTTGCCTGAACTTCCTGCCACTCAGAGTAGAGGAAACCAATTTCTATGGCAACGTTGCGGATTGGCATGTGCTAAATTCCGTAGCAACAAATGTCAAACGAGTGGGGAGAGAATTAGTTCCAAAATAGCTCTGACATCTTCCCTGAGTGGGATTGAACCTCCAGGTGGTCGCTGGAGATCTCCCAATATTACAGCTGATCTCCAGGCAACTGAGATCAGTGCGCCTGGAGAAAATGGATGCTTTGAAATGTGGACTTTACGGCAACATATCCTATTAAAGTCCCTTCTCTCCCCAAACCGCAACCTCCTCAGACTCCACCCCCACAATCCCCATGTATTTTCCAACCCAGAGCTGGCAACCCTATTCCCCAGCCCATAATACGCACCACAGATTATGGAGTGGGACACAGTAGATGTGAAGTATTCAAGAGCTTCTGTGGGTGAAAGAACAAAATGTGAACCATTCATTAAATATTGCAAAGTACTTCAACAAGTTTTGCTATTGTGAAATTTGACAGCCATGGAGGGGAAAAAACCCAACTACTAATGCCTTTAAAAGTAATGGAATCGAAAACAACCAATTACTTTAAAAGATCCTGGCCACAAAACTGTGGAGTTTGGAGGAATATAATCACCAACAATGGAGTATTAATATGGACCAGAGGCATAGCGCCAACGGGGTGAGGTGGGGCATGATGCCCCGGGTGGAGCCCCGGTGGAGGTGTGGCCAGGTCGCGGATGGGGCATGGTGGGGGCATTCTGGGGTGGGGGCAGTTCGTGTGCCCTGGGTGGAGTTTCCCCTCACTCCGCCTTTGATATGGACAACTATTCAACCATTGCAAAAATTCAGGAAAGCTTTACCGCCTAGTAACAACCCTAACCACTATCGCAAATAAAGAAAATTCACAGTTGGAAAGAAAACTTATCACATTTCAGTAATGTGGAATTCTGTAGTTTTTATCACAGAGATAAGTGAAACCCAACAGTGTCAGTGACATCAGTTCTGAGTTTCAGCTAGAATTGATGTTGATGAGGTCCTTTTATCCATCTTCCCCCCACAAGTCTCTTGGGGGTTCCCAGCATACTTCTAGCCACCCTAGATAACATGGAGGAGGAGATAAAAATATTGGAAGCCACTCTGGATCACCAATGAGGAAAACATGGGAGAAGGGGGGGAGAAACATCTAAACAGAGAACTGTACCTTGCTGTGTGTCCTTCACTTCTGTGGCTTTCTTAATTTGTTCTTCAGTAACTTTCTGACTTCAAGAGTAGTTCTTCAGAACCAGTGTGTAAGTAAACTAATCATAATTGTTTCATATTTTTATAGAGAGCTTTAAAAAAGAGAATGTTTACACTCACAAAGCATCTCATTGTGCTCATGAAATCAGTGCAATTCAAATAGATTCAGCAACGTTTAGTGTTTGTTTGGAAACTTAAAGGACAAATTCTGGATCTATGTACTTTATACGCATGTGCTGTAAAGACAACCTGAGGTCACCCACTTAGAGATTTCACTTCTGAAGTTCCAGTGGGAAAGCTGAAACTATGTTCACTAATCCAACTTGGACCTGGACAAATTATGATGGTGTCCTTCTCCAGTCAATTGAGAGAAAAGATAGAAAACTAGAATAAACATTTTTACTCACTGGGCATTAAAATGAAGAATGGAAAAATAAAAAGAAGCTCTTGAAAAAATCTCCATGCTTCATTAGAGCAGCTATAGAAATCTAAAGTCCACAAATATGGGAATTCTAGAAGTCAATTATCCGTGATCTAGATAGCCAAGCTAGTCTAGGCTCTCAGCTCTCAGCTCTCAGATGCTAAACAGAGGCTCATTCCGCACATGCAGAATAATGCACTTTCAAACTGCTTTCAGTGCTCTTTGAAGCTGTGCAGAATAGCAAAATCCACTTGCAAACAGTTGTGAAAGTGGTTTGAAAACGCATTATTCTGTGTGTGCGGAAGGGGCCAGAGTTTAGCAAATATTTGGATGGGAGACTTCTAAGGAATACTGGGCTCATGGCATGGAGGCTGGCAATGATAAACCACCTCCATTAGTAGCTTTCTTTGAAAGCACCGTTAGGGGTCACCATTAGTCCAATGTGATTTGATCACAAAAGCAAAAAAAGCTAAACTTCCCTTCAAGACAGTAAATGAGCTTCTCTCACTTTTTTAGCACCCCTCAACATCTGCTGCCCTAAGTGATTGTCTAGGTTTGTCTAGTGGTTGGGCCAGCCCTGTCTAAAATACCCACACCACCACAAAACCTGTTGGGTGACTTTGGGCCGATGATGCTCTCTGAGCCTCACCCACAACACTGCAAGTTGTTCTTAGCTCCTTAAAGGAACAGTAAGATAAAAACGTGCTAGAGACACAGATCTGCTCATTATTCTGGCAGGAATTCACTTTTCCAAGTCAATATTACTTTACTGAGCCATTGTCAGATAATTTTTGTATGCTTATGTAACCCCTATGTTCAGAATGGGTTGACCCAAAAAGGGGTGGTGATTCAAAGCATCAGGAGACTGCAAAAACTCGTGAAGTTGGAGAAAGCAAGGCTATTAGGCTGGGACCTTGATTTATTTCTTTATAAGCTCTTAACATCTTGTTTAAGGTAACTGCAAAGTTGTTGGGAACTAGTGGGAAGGGAGTTGTTTATTTTTTGCTGTATTGTAAATGTTATAATTTGTTGTTTCAGGGCTTTCTGTATATGTAGTTGATGGGAGTTCTTTTGAAGACCTTCATCATCTTGAATCCAGTTCATCAAGCCTCTTAAGTCCGACATAAGCCAACCACCAACAGGAAGAATTGGATTTGGCATTATCAATAGACTGTAAATATAAGGACTTGGAATTGAAACTTGAACAGGACCTTGAAGTGTTATATTAACTGTTAATGTTTAATAAGTGTCACATGTTAAGGAAAAGTAAACCATTTTGTTTTAAAATTAGTTGCAAACTCCTTCCAAGTTCTGTCCCACAGAACCCACAAGCAGAGGTTACAGTTGTGGGTGTGAAGGTTTACATAAATACTGATCTATGCCTCAGCAGAAAGTCTTTTTGCTATGAGCTCTAAAGGCAGGAATTGACACCCAACAACATTAAAAAATCAGAGAAAAGCAAAACAAATGGCTATTGACTTCAATCCCTGTGACAAATGTGGGGTGTCTACTGGACCATTGAGAAAAGTATTTTGCTCCCAGCCTCCTCCCAAATACTTCCTCATGACCGTCATGACTGATGGTGGCCTAATCAAGAAATGATTTCAGTGCAGCTCAGACATTTTGCAACTTTGTGTTTGTTTGACAGTTTCTTTTGTTCACATTAACAGATATGGACGGAATCGGAATCAAGCTAAGTTTTTCAAGCCCAGCGAACATGACTGAACTTAGAGATAAAGAATTGTAGGAAGGTCAAGGAAATCAGGAAATTGAAGCACTGGTCTTTTTAAGTGTGCCCCCCTCACCAGAGTTTCAGCCTTCTAACTCCATGGAAGTCAATGGGTTTAAGGGTGCAAAGTTGTATTCACTTATTGGCAGAAAAAGCAGATGAAATAATTTGTTGTATGTGACTGTGGGCAACCACAATAGGTCAAAATAAATAAAATACAAAACGTTAAAAATACAAAGAGTTAAATCTATAAAGTCCAAAACATATTCATGGTATAAAATATCCAAAGAAATTATATAATAAAGCACACTAACACACAATAAACAGCATTCAGTTCTTAACAGTTTTATAGTCTAGTTTTACTGGCATATTTGGATCATAATTTTCCAGCAGCCAAGGCAAAAATTGAAGCTGTGTATAAGCTTATTAAAAATACTTTTGACTGAGTCCAACTACTCTGCAAAGATTTCTGTGGTTAGTAGGAGCTCTCCAAGGTCTTAACCCAGAGGAAAGTCTTTCCTAAAACAAGATAACCTGAAATGCATTAACTAGAGAATGAATCTCAGACTTCTTCATGTAAAGCATGTACTACACTACAGAGATCTCTGCTTTGAACAAATCTCCTACCACCCCTGAACTTGAGCAGAGCAAGCCACTGTTCCTTAACTTTGGACCATAAAATGGGACTTAATAAGCATTGTTTCACCAACTATTTACTGGGTTGTAGGGTTATTCCAAGGACTATTTGCCTAAGTACTTAAAGAGAAGCCACACACTGTCATTTTGCATGTCTATATGCCCATTTATGTAATATCTATAGGTAAAATAACACGCCCTCACCCCGACTTCTTCAAATGCAGGGGGGAAATTTGGGGTCGGTATGCACACCCAGTGACATTTTTAACAGTATTCCCAGTATTCCCAGGGACATAGCAGCACCAGATTAAAACCCAGAATAACCTGAGGAATTTTAAAACTATTTTCTTGTTATACTAGCAGGGCTGTGAGGGGCAACCAGATGGAATGGCCTGATATGGTACAAGCCATTTTTTATTCAATTAGCCTCCTGCCAGGAGGGGTGGTGCAAATTTTTATGAAGGTTTATGTAATTGACCCATGCCTACCTGGTTTCAATAGTTTAATTATTACCCCAGTCAGCAGCAGCTTATACTAAAGACACCACCATCACACCAAGAAAATGTGACCTTTTAATGATTAGGAATTAGCACAGTAAGACAAAATTTGGGTTCCCCCCCCCCAAAAAAAGGTTTGTACACCTTTATCAAACCACAGGTAGCCCTGGGGGGAGGGGGTTAAACTGATAAGCAAAACCTGAACACAACTTCTCATTCAATGTGAGTCTTGCAACTAAAGCAGGGACAAATGGTCAGGTACTTTAGATACCGGGAATTAGCTTTGTTTCAGTTCATGATTTCTATTCCTTGAAAAATAAATAAAAATAAATAAATAAAAATAATACTTAGGTTTTCTAGATTTTCATATGTGAAAACATGAGTTTCCCCTAGTAGTTTAACTGGTCCTGTATCATTTCTAAGGCACTGGGAATGATATGTCCCAAAGGCCATGAATGGCTTCCAGATACATATGAACCAGTTGGCACACTGGCCTATCATGATCAGCATTGTCTACTTTGCTTGTTCAGGGCCTCAGGCAGAGGACTTCCTAATCATCTGTTCAATCTTTCTATGCTATAACTGGAGATGCCAGAGGCTGAAACTGAGACCTTCTGTATGCAAAGCAGGTGAACTACCGCTAAACCTTACTCCAAATAGATTGTAGATGTTTCTTGCTTTCCTTTAGATCACTCAAGTTTTATCTTCTCAGAGCTGCCCCATATACACCAGCACAAGGTGCTCTCAGCCTTTGACAGGCCCATCACCTTTGTGTGCGCAAATGGCTTGTCAGTGGGTAAAGACATTGGGCTTTTCTCTACTGAGTTTCAGCACCACCAATGAAGATAGGCAGAAAATGGTCAACTCGGCAGGAATCAGAACAAAGGAGGCAAATGGCTTTCCACCAGATCCTACACTGCTGTCCTCCTCAATCACACCAACATGGCATGGGTGACGAATGGGTTTCAGATGTCCTGTTCTGTCTACTAGCTTATACTGGCATAGTGCAGTGGTTAAGAGCAGGTGGATTCTAATCTGGAGAACTGGGTTTGATTCCACACTCTTCCACCATGAGTGGCAGAGGCTTGACTGGCGAACCAGATGTGTTTCCACACTTCTATATTCCTGCTGGGTGACCTTGGGCTAGTCACAGTTCTCTCAGAACTCTCTCAGCCCCACCTACCTCATAATGTTGTGGGGAGAGGAAGGGAAAGGAGCTTATAAGCCACCTACAGTCTCCTTACAGAAGAGGAAGGTGGAGTATAAATCCAAACTCTTCTTCTTTTTATATGCTTTCCTGTCCTGCCAGCCCTAATACAGTGCAGCTTCTAGCCCCTCCCACACTCAACCTGCTTGACTCAGAAATGCTATCTTGGTTTATTATTCTCATGCCCTCCTTTGGACCTCTAGCATTCCAGACAAGACACTCCATGGTGGCCAGAGCACACGAGAATTGCATATGTGAATAGACTTTAGCTGATTTAGAGAGAACACTTATATGGTTGCTCACTCTCCTCCATCTTGGCCTGACAAGATGGCTAAGCTGGGGCTCAAGCAGGAGAAATGCTAGATCACCCATTGTCCAGTGTCCCCTCAGACTTCAACCCTCTCCTCCGCAGACATATCATTGGATCATATCATCACTGGATTGTAGGACAGCCTGGCTCTGCTTCAGTTCTGCTTATCAACTCAGATGTCAGATGTCAGAGCACCAACTCTAGTGAGTCAGAGGAGTCATTGAGCCATTGCCAAGCCTTAAACATGACAACATGTAAAAATTGGGTGTTATCACAATAATGAGCTGCCTGGCTATGCACTCCATCCAGGAGGCATTTGCAGAAAACCTTTCAAGCTAGACCAGAACATCTGAGTACATATCCATGCCATTAGAATGTTTTATAATCTAATTTCAAGAGTACAGTTCTGCTTAGGAGTGGTGACATGTTGGCATAACGCTAAATTCAATTGCATTTTTTTTTACCCTTTTCGCTCACAGCTGTTTCCATGGCAACATCTTTGGTGGAGAAATTGGGAAAACCCAGCTGTAGACTTGAGACCCTGTGTGCAATCAATAATGGGAAAATAAATCAGAAAATTAAGCTGGTAGATCTGTATTGAATAAATGGTCCCTTCTGAGTTGCCCCTTCATATGTGCGGCGACAAGGCACTGGGATATAGTTAGAGAGAGACTGGAAAATCTCAGCCTTCAGGCAAACTAAATATGTAAAGAAAAAGATAAAAATGTAAAAGAAGGATAGATTCATATCTAAGGTTTAGGCCTGATTCACGTATGTAGGAAGGCCTAGTCTACACCTGCAATAGAAAGAGGTGGTAGATTTCTGAGGGGGCAGAAGTCTGTTTCAAACCACAGAAAGGGTAGTCACATTTTTTAAAAAAATTAAAAACAAAACAAACCTTTCACACACTGAAGTTTTCTACTTAGGCGGTTTCTGCACGGGCTGAAAGCAACGGCTTCAGCCCGGTAAAACACCGTTTTGGCAGGGACCCTTCGCACAGGCGCCGCTGCCAAATCGATGCAGCAGCGCTCTGTGCCCGCCAAAACGGTGTATTCAAAACTCGCTTGGGGAGCGAGTTTTCCTGCAAACGCTGGCTTCCATCTGCTGCCATGCAAACGGCAGCGGGTGGAAGCCGGCGTTTCCCCCTCCCCTCCCCGGCCCCAAATGACTCGTTACCTTCTGCTGGCAGTCGTGTTGCTCTATCGTCGCTCTGAGGAGGGAAGGGGACACCCCTCCCTGGTCTCTGGTGCTTCAGCCGTCGCTGTGGCCATGGGGGCGTGTCCCCTTCCCTCCTCAGAGCAACGATAG
>NC_059431.1:110363082-110378295 GCF_021028975.2 Sphaerodactylus townsendi | reverse complement strand
ACAGTGAGGGAGGGGCTTCAGAGGCCAGCAGGCCGACGACGGGGACAAGGTGAGTGGGAAAGGGAAGGGAAACAGCGTGTTCCCGGCAGTGCCGTTCGCACCGCGCCGCCGGGAACACGCTGTTGGGGCAAAAAACCCCTTTAAAGGGTTGTTTTTTAGGGTGGCCTGACGCCGCCCTGGGGGAGGGGGAGCGAAGCCAGGTTGGCGCTCTGCAAAATGAGCCCCTCCCCCCCGGGGGCCCTGGCGTGTCTGGCCAACACGCCGGTCTGCCTGCCCGCCATGCTCCCTTGGCTGGCCAGATACCCAGACACGGCCGCGGCTAACTACCTCCGGGAGGGGTTTCAACGGGGCTTCCGCATTCCGTTTGAGGGGCCCCGTGTCGCCAGCGACAGTGACCAGATGGTCACCTTTGTGATCCGAAACGGGGAAGCGGCCGCGCGTGCGCAGGAGCGCACGGGCTTCTGGGGCTTGCTGTTTGCCGCCCTGTCACAGAGCGGCAAACGGCAAGCCCCAGAAGGCCATGCGCTCCTGCGGCCGGGCGCACGGGAGGCTGCCGCACTGCCTTGCGCCCCCCCAAAGAAGGATCTTATCTTCTGCCTATTATGTGTGTGCCATTAGATGCTACTTAACTGTGGGAATGACAGCAGTAGATAACAATACTGAAGACCTTGGCATAGAAATGATACCTTTTCCTCTGCTATCACTGAATCCAGTGGCCCGATACTACCCAGGACTGTATCTAAAGATAAAGAATGGGGGTGGGAATGGAATTTTAATCAGTTTGCTACTTTGAACGGAGAAGGTAACTGCAACCTTCTCTGTTTCTCAAACTCCCATCATTAAATGCCCTCTATCAACCGCATTACCACAAATTCACTTGGTCACATTGAAAGAGGAGCGGTATGCAGTTTGGAAGCAGTTGCGAATTACTTCTAGTGGCACCTACCATTTGGGGGCCAGTTCACATATTACAAAAGGATTCTGTGTGATACAGCTTATTATCTTGGCAGGGGAACAGGGAGGGAACTGGCAATTGGGAACTATATCCCCTTTACAGGTCAATTTGTGGTTTCTCAGCAGGAATCCCAACAATCATCGCAGCGTATTCTTCAGCCAGCTCACTGACACAAAAATTGACATTCTGAAATGGATGGTGCATTCCTAGATTACCCCCTTCTCTCATTTTGATTCTCCCTATGAATGCATTCTCATGGATGCATCAAATCGAAACCTTGGTTGGGGTGTACTACTTTTGCTGCCCAACTCCGCATGTTCCCCTCCTCACGTCAGTCACCACCCTACTATGTTTCTGTGCAGAAACACCCCATAATTCCTAGCTTGAGTTTTCAGAATTTAAAAAGCAGCCTCCTCCCTCCTTCACTTGTGGAAAAGTTGGGAGGCCCTAACCCCTTCTGTAATGTGTGGCCTTCTGTTTAAGTCTGCATGATGTAAATCAGATATTTGTACTTCATTGTCCTACAGTGTGTGCGTGTGTGTTAAGTGCCATCAAGTATCTTCCAACTTAGGGTGATCCCATGAATTAATGACTTCCAAAACATCCTATCATTAACAGCCTTGCTCAAGTCTTGCAAGCTGAGGGCCGTAACTTCCTACATTAATATCCCACATCAAATATTACAAATTATCGCATGTAATATAAATGTAAATTAAAACATATTTGTAAATCAATGTGGTCAGAAATCTTCCTCTAAGGAGGTTGACCAATGACATCTCCCACTGAGGTCTCTTTCCTCCCCAGGCTTCACCCAAATCTCCTGGAGATTTTCAACCTGGAGCTGGCAATCCTACCACCCCCATCCCCCATCCTCTCTGGTGGCCAGGGGAGACCTAACAACCCTAGGTAAGACAGGGGGCAGGCAATAGCAGCTTCAAAAATGGCTTCATGTCTCTGATGGCCCTGATAAGGGAGAGAAAGGCCCCTTCCACACATGCAAAATAATGCGTTTTCAAACCACTTTCACAACAGCTTCAAAGAGCACTGAAAGCAGTTTGAAAGTGCATTATTCTGCATGTGCAGAATGAGCCAAAGACTAAAGGAACTTTGCTGGAAGGGGTAATTGTTATAGCATAGGAAAACAAGGGACACAGTATAGAACAGGGGTAGGGAACCTGCAGCTCGAGAGCCGCATGCAACTCTTCTGCCCTTGCACTGTGGCTCCACGAGCCGAGCTGCTGGCCCCATCCTTGCCCGCCCTGCAGGCAGCAGGGCGGGCGCACCAATTGCCCGCAGCTGGCTGGGCTACGCCGTGAGCTTCCCCTCTCGCCTGCCCCGTTGGAGCGGGGTGGGCGTTTTCCCGGCGGCTGGCGAGGCCGAGCCGCTGACCCCATCCTTGCCCGCCCTGCAGGCAGCAGGGCGGACACATCCATGCGCTTCTCAGAATGAGCAGAGTAAAAGGTAAAAAAACCCCCAATATTTACAGTGTTATCTTTATTTTAAATGTCAAAAATTATTTGCGGCTCCAAGTGTTTTCTTTTCCCATGGAAAACGGGTCCAAATGGCTCTTTGAGTGTTAAAGGTTCCCCACCCCTGGTATAGAAGATGATAACAGGCTTCTCTGGGTGCATGTGTAAGGGTGGGAGGGATATATAAGCAAAGCTCAGGAATCTGTGTTGATCTGACTTTTGCATTAAAGGAGACTTTATTTTGTTTTTAAATTTTTAAAAAATGTGACTGCCTTTTCTGTGGCTTGAAACAGACTTCTGCCCCCTCAGAAATCTACCACCTCTTTCTATTGCAGGTGTAGACTAGACCTTCCTACATACGTGAATCAGGCCTAAGCCTGAGATATTAGTCTATCCTTCCTTTACATTTTTATCTTTTTCTTTACATGTTTAGTTTGCCTGAAGGCTGAGATTTTCCAGTCTCTCTCTATGTCCCAATGCCTTGTCGCCGCACATATGAAGGGGCAACTCAGAAGGGACCATTTATTTAATACAGATCTACCAGCTTAATTTTCTGATTTATTTTCCCATTATTGATTGCACACAGGGTCTCAGTCTACAGCTGGGTTTTCCCAATTTCTCCACCAAAGATGTTGCCATGGAAACAGCTGTGAGCGAAAAGGGTAGAAAAAAAAACGCAATTGAATTTAGCGTTATGCCAACATGTCACCACTCCTAAGCAGAACTGTACTCTTGAAATTAGATTATAAAACATTCTAATGGCATGGCTGTGTACTCAGATGTTCTGGTCTAGCTTGAAAGGTTTTTTGCAAACGCCTCCTGGATGGGGGTGCATAGCCAGGCAGCTCATTATTGTGATAACACCCAATTTATCCATGTTGTCGTGTTTAAGACTTGGCAATGGCTCAATGACTCCTCTGACTCACTAGAGTTGGTGCTCTGACATCTGACATCTGAGTTGATAAGCAGAACTGAAGCAGAGCCAGGCTGTCCTACAATCCAGTGATGATATGATCCAATGATATGTCTGTGGAGGAGAAGGTTGAAGTCTGAGGGGGCACTGGACAATGGGTGATCTAGCATTTCTCCTGCTTGAGCCCCAGCTTAGCCATCTTGTCAGGCCGAGATAGAGAAGAGTGAGCAACCATATAAGTGTTCTCTCTAAATCAGCTAAAGTCTATTCACATATGCCATTCTCGTGTGTTCTGGCCACCATGGAGTCTCTTGGCTGGAATGCTAGAGGTCCAAAGGAGGGCATGAGAATAATAAACCAAGATAGCATTTCTGAGTCAAGCAGGTTGAGTGCGGGAGGGGCTAGAGGCTGCACTGTATTAGGGCTGGCAGGACAGGAAAGCATATAAAAAGAAGAGGAGTTTGGATTCATACCCCACCTTTCTCTTTTGTAAGGAGACTCTAGGTGGCTTAAAAGCTCCTTTCCCTTCTTCTCCCCACAACATTATGAGGTAGGTGGGGCTGAGAGAGTTTTGAGAGAACTGTGACTAGCCCAAGGTCACCCAGCAGGAATATAGGAGTGTGGAAACTCATGGTGGAAGAGTGTGGAATCAAACCCAGTTCTCCAGATTAGAATCCACCTGCTCTTAACCACTACACTATGCCAGTATAAGCTAGTAGACAGAACAGGACATCTGAAACCCACTCGTCACCCATGCCATGTTGGTGTGATTGAGGAGGACAGCAGTGTAGGATCTGGTGGAAAGCCATTTGCCTCCTTTGTTCTGATTCCTGCCGAGTTGACCATTTTCTGCTTATCTTCATTGGCGGTGCTGAAACTCAGTAGAGAAAAGGCCAATGTCTTTCCCCACTGACAAGCTGTTTGCACACGCAAAGGTGCTGGGCCTGTCAAAGGCTGAGAGCACCTTGTGCTGGTGTATCTGGGACAGCTCTGAGAAGATAAAACTTGAGTGATCTAAAGGAAAGCAAAAAACATCTACAATCTATTTGGAGTAAGATTTAGTGGTAGTCCACCTGCTTTGCATACAGAAGGTCTCAGTTTCAGCCTCCGGCATCTCCAGTTAGAAAGATTGAACAGATGATTAGGAAGTCCTCTTCCTGAGGCCCTGAACAAGCAAAGTAGACAATGCTGATCTTGATAGGCCAGTGTGCCAACTGGTTCATATGTATCTGGAAGCCATTCATGGCCTTTGGGGCATGTCATTCCCAGTGCCTTAGAAATGATACAGGACCAGTTAAATTACTGGGGGAAACTCATGTTTTCACATATGAAAATCTAGAAAACCTGAGTACTATTTTTATTCATTTATTTTTATTTATTTTTCAAGGAATAGAAATCATGAACTGAAACAAAGCTAATTTCCTGTATCTAAAGTACCTGACCATTTGTCCCTGCTTTAGTTGCAAGACTCGTATTGAATGAGAAGCTCTGTTCAGGTTTTGCTTATCAGTTTAACCCCCTCCCCCCAGGGCTACCTGTAGTTTGATAAAGGTGTACAAACCTTTTTTTGGGGGGGGGGACCCAAATTTTGTCTTCCTGTGCTAATTCCTAATCATTAAAAGGTCACATTTTCTTGGTGTGATCGTGGTGTCTTTAGTATAAGCTGCTGCTGACTGGGGTAATAATTAAACTATTGAAACCAGGTAGGCATGGGTCAATTACATAAACCCTCATAAAAATTTGCACCACCCTTCCTGGCAGGGGGCTAATTGAATAAAAAAAAGGCTTGTACCATATCAGGCCATTCCATCTGGTTGCCCCTTACAGCCCTGCTAGTATAACAAGAAAAGAGTTTTAAAATTCCTCAGGTTATTCTGGGTTTTAATCTGGTGCTGCTATGTCCCTATTTTGCTGTTTGGGAAGATACTGGGGATACTGTTAAAAATGGGTGTGCATACCGACCCCAAATTTCCCCCCTGCATTTGAAGAAGTCCGGGGGAGGGAGTGTTATTATGTCAAAAGTGGACACTTTGGTTTAGATATCTGTCAGGGAGACATAACCAAACAATTAAACCAATAGAATACTAACTTTAAAATGTGGAAACACTAACTAACTAACTTTAAACTAATAGAATAACACAAATATATTATTACAAACGAATTAATAAAACGCACATATAACACAAATACATGAAACTGAAATACTAACAAACTCTTCTCTCTTTTTATAGATGTGAAGCAATAGATATTTCAGAACCAGAATAGAATGCTTGAAATAATTAAACAAATAACTGGTTCTAAATGTTAGACAATCAGTAATAATACAGTAGATTAGAATTAATTCTTTTTTAAAAGATAACCATGAGTAGTTTGGGAGTTGATATATTAATTTTATATGGTAATGCTGTTGGGGAAGTCCGGGGGGGGGGGGGGTTAACTACAGAGGGTAATTAGAAGCAGGGAAGGGGAGTATTAGTACACTCTGTAGCAAGATAAGTTTTTAACCTGGACAGTAGCTACATAAGAATCTCCACCCTAATGTATCAGTGGGGAAGAAATACAATAATGACTTGCTTAACTGTACTTGTTTATAAAATCCTTTTTGTGTTTAGTACTAATATTAATATAGCAGTGATCTGAAACAATAACATGTAATAGTAAAGGTCCCTGTACCTTTCTTTTTTCTTTATTGTAGAATTCCCTTATTGAAGAAAGGGAGAACTTATGGACAGCTTCTGATTACGCAATATTATCTGTATCTTTTTCTCTGTTAACTTACTATTATGTATTTTAATTTTTGTAAATCCAATAAATAAATTAAAAAAAAGAAAGAAAAAGAAACCAGGTAGGCATGGGTCAATTACATAAACCTTCATAAAAATTTGCACTACCCCTCCTGGCAGGGGGCTAATTGAATAAAAAAAAGGCTTGTACCATATCAGGCCATTCCATCTGGTTACCCCTTACAGCCCTGCTAGTATAACAAGAAAAGAGTTTTAAAATTCCTCAGGTTATTCTGGGTTTTAATCTGGTGCTGCTATGTCCCTATTTTGCTGTTTGGGAAGATACTGGGGATACTGTTAAAAATGGGTGTGCATACCGACCCCAAATTTCCCCCCTGCATTTGAAGAAGTCCGGGGGAGGGAGTGTTATTTTACCTATAGATATTACATAAATATTTTCCTATAGATATTACATAAATATAGTCATGCAAAATGACAGTGTGTGGCTTCTTTTTAAGTACTTAGGCAAATAGTCATTGGAATAACCCTGCAACCCAGTAAATAGTTGGTGAAACAATGCTTATTAAGTCCCATTTTATGGTCCAAAGTTCAGGAACAGTGGCTTGCTCTGCTCAAGTTCAGGGGTGGTAGGAGATTTGTTCAAAGCAGAGATCTCTGGAGTGAAGTTCCTAGAAGTGCACATATTCTACGCAAATACCTCTAATATCCTAGGTCCTTGGGAAGGACTCGATATTCAGGGATGAATTCCAGACACTTGTGCTGTGTTATGTGTATAATAATAGTAATAGTAATAATAATAGTAATAGTAATAGTAATAATAACTATTGTTGTTGTTGTTGTTATTGTTGTTGTTGTTGTTATTGTTGTTATTGTTGTTATTGTTGTTATTGTTGTTGTTGTTGTTGTTGTTATTGTTGTTGTTGTTGTTGTTGTTGTTGTTGTTATTATTATTATTATTATTATTATTATTATTATTATTATTATTATTAATTCGATATGATAAACTGCTCTACCCCTGAAGGGCTCAGTACATGCTTTGCATGAAGAAGTCTGAGATTCATTCTCTGGTTAATGCATTTCAGGTTATCTTGTTTTAGGAAAGACTTTCCTCTGGGTTAAGACCTTGGAGAGCTCCTACTAACCAGAGAAATCTTCGCAGAGTAGTTGGACTCAGTCAAAAGTATTTTTAATAAGCTTATACGCAGCTTCAATTTTTGCCTTGGCTGCTGGAAAATGATGATCCAAATATGCCAGTAAAACTAGACTATAAAACTGTTAAGAACTGAATGCTGTTTATTGTGTGTTAGTGTGCTTTATTATATAATTTCTTTGGATATTTTATACCATGAATATGTTTTGGACTTTATAGATTTAACTCTTTGTATTTTTAACGTTTTGTATTTTATTTATTTTGACCTATTGTGGTGGCCCACAGTCACATACAACAAATTATTTCATCTACTTTTTCTACCAATAAGTGAATACAACTTTGCACCCTTAAACCCATTGACTTCCATGGACTTAGAAGGCTGAAACTCTGGTGAGGGGGGCACACTTAAAAAGACCAGTGCTTCAATTTCCTGATTTCCTTGACCTTCCTACAATTCTTTATCTCTAAGTTCAGTCATGGGCTTGAAAAACTTAGCTTGATTCCGATTCCGTCTGTATCTGTTAATGTGAACAAAAGAAATTGTCAAACACAAAGTTGCAAAATGTCTGAGCTGCACTGAAATAGTTTCTTGATTAAGCTACCATCAGTCATGACGGTCATGAGGAAGTATTTGGGAGGAGGCTGGGAGCAAAATACTTTTCTCAA
This sequence comes from Sphaerodactylus townsendi, assembly GCF_021028975.2. Taxonomy (NCBI): domain Eukaryota; kingdom Metazoa; phylum Chordata; class Lepidosauria; order Squamata; family Sphaerodactylidae; genus Sphaerodactylus; species Sphaerodactylus townsendi. The sequence goes on along the minus strand of NC_059431.1, from coordinate 110,370,398 downwards.
TGGTCCAGTAGACACCCCACATTTGTCACAGGGATTGAAGTCAATAGCCATTTGTTTTGCTTTTCTCTGATATTTTAATGTTGTTGGGTGTCAATTCCTGCCTTTAGAGCTCATAGCAAAAAGACTTTCTGCTGAGACATAGATCAGTATTTACGTAAACCTTCACACCCACAACTGTAACCTCTGCTTGTGGATTCTGGGGGGCAGAACTTGGAAGAAGTTTGCAACAACTAATTTTAAAACAAAATGATTTACTTTTCCTTAACATGTGACACTTATTAAACATTAACAGTTAATATAACACTTCAAGGTCCTGTTCAAGTTTCAATTCCAAGTCCTTATATTTACAGTCTATTGATAATGCCAAGTCCAATTCTTCCTGCTGGTGGGTTGGCTTATGAAGACTTCAGAGGTTTGGTGAACTGGATTCAAGATGATGAAGGTCTTCAAAAGAACTCCCATCAACTACATACACAGAAATCCCTGAAACAATAAATTCTAACATTTACAATACAGCAAAAAATAAACAACTCCCTTCCCACTAGTTCCCAACAACTTTGCAGTTACCTTAAACAAGGTGTTAAGAGCTTATAAAGAAATAAATCAAGGTCCCAGCCTGGTAGCCTTGCTTCCTCCAATTTCACGAGTTTTTGCAGCCTCCTGCTGCTTTGAGTCTCCATCCCTTTCTGGGTCAACCCATTCTGAACATAGGGGTTACATAAGCATACAAAAATTATCTGACAATGGCTCAGTGAAGTAATACTGACTTGGAAAAGTGAATTCCTGCCAGAATAGCAAGCAGATCTGTGTCTCAAGCACATTTTTATCTTACTGTTCCTTTAAGGAGCCAAGAACAATGTACAGTGTTGTGGGTGAGGCTCACCCAACAGGTTTTGTGGTGGTGTGGGTATTTTAGACAGGGCTGGCCCAACCACTAGACAAACCTAGACAATCACTTAGGGCAGCAGATGTGAGGGGTGTTTAAAAAAGTGAGAGAAGCTCATTTACTGTCTTGAAAGGAAGCTTAGGCTCATTCCGCACATGCAGAATAATGCACTTTCAAACTGCTTTCAGTGCTCTTTGAAGCTGTGCAGAATGGCAAAATCTGCTTGCAAACAGTTGTGAAAGTGGTTTGAAAACACATTATTTTGTGTGTGCGGAAGGGGCCTTAGCTTTTATTGCTTTTGTGGTCAAATCACATTGGACTAATGGCGCCCCCTAATGGTGCTTTCAAAGAAAGCTACTAATGGAGGTGGTTTACCATTGCCAGCCTCCACGCCATGAACCCAGTATTCCTTAGAAGTCTCCATCCAAATATTTGCCAAATATTCTTTACAAGTCTCATCCAAATATCTGCTAAACTCTGTTTAGCGTCTGAGAGCTGATAGCCTAGACTAGCTTGGCTATCTAGATCAGGGATAACTGACTTCTAGAATTCCCATATTTGTGGAGTTTAGATTTCTATAGCTGCTATAGTGAAGCATGGAGATTTTTCAAGAGCTTCTTTTTATTTTTCCATTCTTCATTTTAATGCCCAGTGAGTAAAAATGTTTATTCTAGTTTTCTATCTTTTCTCTCAATTGACTGGAGAAGGACACCATCATATATTGTCGAAGGCTTTCACGGCCAGAATCACTGGGGTGCTGTGTGGTTTCCGGGCTGTATGGCCGTGTTCTAGCCGCATTCTCTCCTGACGTTTTGCCTGCATCTGTGGCTGGCATCTTCAGAGGATCTGATCCTCTTTTTTTGCTTTTGTGGTCAAATCACAGAGGATCTGATCCTCTGAAGATGCCAGCCACAGATGCAGGCAAAACGTCAGGAGAGAATGCGGCTAGAACACGGCCATACAGCCCGGAAACCACACAGCACCCCTGACACCATCATAATTAGTCCAGGTCCAAGTTGGATTAGTGAACATCGTTTCAGCTCTCCCACTGGAACTTCAGAAGTGGAATCTCTAAGTGGGTGACATCATGTTGTCTGTACAGCACATGCATATTAAGTGCATAGATCCAGAATTTGTCCTTTAAGTTTCCAAACAAATACTAAACCTTGCTGAATCTATTTGAATTGCACTGATTTCATGAGCACAATGAGATGCTTTGTGAGTGTAAACATTCTCTTTTTATTAAAGCTCTCTTTAAAAATATGAAACTATTATGATTAGTTTACTTACACACTGGTTCTGAAGCACTACTCTTGAAGTCAGAAAGTTACTGAAGAACAAATTAAGAAAGCCGTAGAAGTGAAGGACACACAGCAAGGTTCAGTTCTCCATTTAGATGTGTCTTCCCCCTTCCCCCATGTTTTCCTCATTGGTGATTCAGAGTGGCTTCCAATATTTTTATCTCCTCCTCCATGTTATCTAGGGTGGCTAGAAGTGCTGGGAACCCCCAAGAGACTTGTGAGGGGAAGATGGATAAAAGGACCTCATCAACATCAATTCTAGCTGAAACTCAGAACTGATGTCACTGACACTGTTGGGTTTCACTGATCTCTGTGATAAAAACTATAGAATTACACATTACTGAAATGTGATAGGTTTTCTTTCCAACCATGAATTTTCTTTATTTGTGATAGTGGTTAGGGTTGTTACTAGGCGGTATAGCTATCCTGAATTTTTGCAATGGTTGAATAGTTGTCCATATCAGAGGCGGAGTGAGGGGAAACTCCGCCCAGGGCACACGAGATGCGCCCATGCTGATGTGGCTCCACCCACCCCCACCCCAGAATGCCCCCACCATGCCCCATCCGCGACCTGGCCACGCTTCTGCCGTGACTCCACCTGAGGCATCACGCCCTACCCCTCCCTATTGGTGCTATGCCTCTGGTCCATATTAATATTCCATTGTTGGTGATTATATTCCTCCAAACTCCACAGTTTTGTGGCCAGGATCTTTTAAAGTAATTGGTTGTTTTCTATTCCATTACTTTTAAAGGAATTAGTTGTTGGGGTTTTTTCCCTCCATGGCTGTCAAATTTCACAATAGCAAAACTTGTTGAAGTACTTTGAAATATTTAATGAATGGTTCACATTTTGTTCTTTCACCCACAGAAGCTCTTGAATACTTCACAGCTACTGTGTTCCTCTCCATAATCTGTGGTGCGTATTATGGGCTGGGGAATAGGGTTGCCAGCTCTGGGTTGGAAAATACATGGGGATTGTGAGGGTGGAGTCTGAGGAGGTTGCGGTTTGGGGAGAGAAGGGACTTTAATGGGATATGTTGCCGTAAAGTTCACATTTCGAAGCATCCATTTTCTCCAGGCGCACTGATCTCAGTTGCCTGGAGATCAGCTGTAATATTGGGAGATCTCCAGCGACCACCTGGAGGTTCAATCCCACTCAGGGAAGATGTCAGAGCTATTTTGGAACTAATTCTCTCCCCACTCGCTTGACATTTGTTGCTACGGAATTTAGCACATGCCAATCCGCAACGTTGCCATAGAAATTGGTTTCCTCTACTCTGAGTGGCAGGAAGTTCAGGCAACGTTCCTGGGAATGAGTCTGAAATCTGGATAACCTGAAATTCAGGGTTCTTTCCCCTTTTGCATCTTTTAACGCCAAAAAACTCCTTTTAGCTTCCCTGTCTCATTTGTGCAAAACAAAACTATGATCTTCTTTTTGTTTTCAATTTCCATGTACCATATTCTTCCCTTACATTAGTGCCTGTTAGCCATTCTGTGGGCATCAACCAGCTAGCATTAGTGACAGTACATGAATATCATCAACAGCTCCCTTGAGCAAGGAGTTTTTCCGGGTGGGTTGAAGGAGGCAGTGGTCCGCCCACTCTTAAAAAGACCGCTGTTAGATCCTAGTGATCCGGCCAATTACCGCCCCGTTTCGAATCTTTCGTTTCTGGGGAAGGTAATTGAGAGAGTGGTGTTGGAGCAGCTTCAAGGTTTTCTGGAGGACGCATCGGCCTTCGATCCCTTCCAGTCCGGCTTCCGTGCTGGGCATGGGACGGAGACGGTTCTCGTCGCTGTCACAGATACGCTCCGTATGCAGCTTGACCGAGGCGGATCGGCGCTGCTGGTATTATTGGATCTTACCGCAGCGTTTGATGTGGTCGACCATGACCTTTTGACCCACCGCCTGGCCGCTTCCGGAGTGCGGGGCACTGTCCTTCAATGGATTGCCTCGTTCCTCCGGGACCGGGGTCAGCAAGTGTGGTGTGGGGACCGGGCCTCCCGGCGGTGCCCACTTCATTGTGGGGTGCCTCAGGGAGCGCTGCTGTCCCCGCTGTTGTTTAATATCTACATGCGACCCCTTGCTCAGCTGGTACGGAGCTTTGGGCTGGTGTGCCACCAATATGCTGATGACACCCAGCTCATTCTGTCGATGGAGGGGGGAGCGGTCACCGCCCCTGCAGCTCTACAGCATTGTTTGGAGGCGGTAGCTGGTTGGTTGAAGCAGAGCAGGTTAAAGCTGAATCCAACGAAGACGGAGATTCTCTGGCTAGGCCGTGGGGGGGGGAGTGGGGGATTTCCAGCCGCCGGTGTGGGAGGGAGTCTCATTGGCACCGACCCCCTCCGTCCGCAGCCTGGGGGTCCACCTGGATTCGTCTCTTTCAATGGAGACCCAGGTGGCCCATGTAACCCGGGTTGCCTTCTTCCATCTTCGACAGGCCCGGCGGCTGGCCCCCTTCCTCTCCCAGACGGACCTGGCCACTGTAATCCATGCAACGGTCACCTCCAGGCTGGACTATTGCAACTCGCTCTACGCGGGCCTTCCCTTGCGGCTGATCCGGAAATTGAAACTGGTCCAGCATGCAGCGGCACGTCTGCTCACGGGAGGTGCCTTTAGAGATCACATCATGCCCGTGTTGCATCGCTTGCACTGGCTCCCAGTTGAGTTCCGGATTGTCTTCAAGGTGTTGGTGTTAACCTTTAAGGCCCTACGCGGTCTGGGACCTTCGTACCTAAGAGACCGTCTGGCCCCATATGTCCCACGTCGGTCTCTGCGTTCGGCAGAGGCCAATCTGCTTGTGATCCCCGCCCCCTCTATGATGCGGCTGGCCTCCACTAGGGCCAGGGCATTTACGGCCCTGGCCCCTGCCTGGTGGAATGCTCTCCCACCAACTGTCCGGGCCCTGCGGGACCTTAATGAATTCCGCAGGGCCTGTAAGACTGAGTTATTCCGCCGGGCTTTTGGAGAGTCCAGCCGCTGATAGGGGTGCCCGGAAACAGCTACAACCCGCTGTTCCCTTTGTAGGAGTTTTAATAGCGGGACGCCATCTTTATTTTAATTGATACAGAAACTGGATGCTGCTTTTAAATTGTTTTAATATTTATTGTTTTATCACTGTTGTAAACCGCCCTGAGCCCTTCGGGGGAGGGCGGTATAAAAGTAGAATAATAAATAAATAAATAAATAAATAAAATGTATAATCATATCGGTACTATACACGTGGCACATAAACTCCATATGATGCACAGTGTGAGTGAATCTGCAGAACCCACAGCCAAAAGCAGAGTACTAAAATTTTTGATAGAGACGGAAATAAATACAAAAAAGGACAGAAAAATCGGGAAGATGTGCTAATGCTTTCCAAAACATGAGGGGAAACATAACTGTTTAATCCTTCAAATTCTCTACATTGGGCCAACAAATGCACCACATTTTGTTTCATCCCTCAAAGTGGTTGCTTCCTCAAGGTCTGAACTAGCGTATCTCATCGTTATCTTGAGTTTTATGTGAAGTAATTGAGTGGGGGGGGGGGAAGAAGGGGGGATAGCACCATAGAGTCTAAAGGACTCAATTTTCTGTGTGCCTCTTTGAAGTCTGCCTAAGAGGCTGCATCTTTGTGGTGCAAAACAAAAATGCGCTCCCGTGACAGAAACAAATATCTGCAATGCATATTCATTTCTGAAAGCCCTCGGAAGGAAGCCTGGGTGATTATTCTGCTCTGCGTAGCCAGACTCCTTCGTTCTTTGCCAGTGCTGCACTGTGGGGCTGAACACAACGTTAATTGAGTTGGTTGGGGCTCTTCCATATGCCACAACCCATGTGCTAAATTGCACTGCAGCACAAAAAAAACGCCTCTTTATGAAGGAACTCGGAGCCATTGCAAGCTTGCGGGCTCCATCTGCCAGGAATTAACCGTCAGAAGGGCCAGAGCTTTTGCATTTGCTACTAGAGGGCAATTAGATGTTCCAACAAGATATATGGTGAAGGATAGTCAGAACTTTCCCTGTCATTGTTCTGTTGGCCTGAAAATGGCATCTCGTGTTCGAGACCATTAGCATGCCTGATTTTGGCAAAGGCTGCATTCTCCAGTTAGTCTGTTTGCACGTCCTATTTATTTATTTAAAGAGGTCTGCTCTGCTTTTTGGATTGCCTCCTTTCTGCCTCCTTACTGAATATCAGGTACATAATAGGATGAAAAGATAACACATCAGTTACAACCAGTGGCGTAACTAGGCAAACTGGAGCCCTGGGCAAAACCTGGGCAAAACCTGGGCAAAACCTGAGTTTGTTGCCCCCCCCCCCAGGTGCATGCCGGGTGCAAAACGTACCCCCGCACCCCTTGTAGTTATGCCCAGTGGCATATCTAGGCAAACTGGAGTTTGGTGCCCCCCATGGGTGGCCACCCTCCCCCACCGTGACCAAGCAATGATTTTTTTGCACCAGGTTGTTTCAAAGTCGCCATCACATTATAGAACATGCCCCAGCTCACAAATCTGAACACAGCAATGGGACATGCTACACAGCAGAAATATTTTTAAAAAACATTTTCAAAATGCTTTCAAAATGTTTTATTACTGCTATGAAAACATTTTATGGTGTTGTATCCAGTCCCCCCAATTGGGGGAAACAGCATCACTTTCAATGTTATTTAAACTGGGGACCCCAGATTCTCCCTTTAAGGTAGATTTAAAAGGAGAATCTGGGCAGCCTAGTTTGAACAATTGATGCTGAAATCCACCCCCAAAGAGCATAATTTTCAATGGTGTTTAAACTAGGGAGCCCAGATTCTCCTTTTAAATCCACCTTAAAGGGAGAATCTGAGGTCCCCAGTTTAAACAAAATTGAAAGTAATGCTATTTTGGGGTGAATTATCCCCCACCCTGAAACAGCATCACTTTCAATGTTTAAACTGGGGACCTCAGATTCTCCCTTTAAATCCATGCTGAAGTGGGTGGATTTAATAATGATGATGATGATGATGATGATGATGATGATGATGATGATGATGATGATGATGATGATGATGACCACCTTTATTAGGCATTGAGAGAATAAAAAGAAAGAAAGAAAACATGCATTGGCAGGAAGGAGGTGGATTTAAAAGGAAAATCTGGGGAAATTATTATTA